>NC_062547.1:15345624-15491418 GCF_016906955.1 Phacochoerus africanus | reverse complement strand
AAGGCCCATGAACTACTGTGAAACCTCTTTAAATATCCATGCAGGGCATGGGAACATGGCTTTTTCTGTTTGATTGCTTACACATCCAAGTACGATGCATCAAGGATGGAATGAGGATTTTGATGTTTCTACCACACATTCTGCCTCCTGCTTATAGGACCAGAGCCATCCATCAAAGCTCATTTCGCCATAGTGTTCAAAATCAATTCTTCTAAATCAAACTCCCAGGTTTTCTGGGGAAACCACTTGAGGCGCTAGGCTAGAAGCATATTTATAGACTGTTAAAATGACTGACTTATCTACTGTTGATGTGATAAGGAATTATCTGAAGAATCTCTTTCCTGTTGTGTCAGGTCTTTCATCTTGAAAGGTACTTATCCCAAAAGGAGGTCATTGTGAAGATGGATTAGTTTTGAACCCTCTCAAATATCATTAATATCACCCAAGACCAGAAGGTAAGTTTCTCAATAGTGCTGATGCTGATTACAGATTGTCACTTTACATATATAATGATCCTGATTTTTCAACATTTTTCAAAGTAATAACGCATTATATCTTTCCCCACTCTTCAAGAGAAAGGGGATGAATATCATCTACCCTAACAAACGAAACACTCGAGATTAAGAAATGTATTTGTAGGACCCAGCTCTCTACACCAGATATCTTTCTTTGGCCAAGAGACCCATTTGAAACACTCAAGATGAATCATGAGAATGTAAATGAAATTTAAACACACCTCACATACGCACAACGGTATAAAGGAGACTATTAAGCGATATACATCACACACTATTTAGTCCAACAGGAAGATCTTTGCTGAGATCCACTTATGCATACTATGAGTCTCCTCTGGCTCTGTTAATGGAAAACTGGAGATGAATCCTCCACAGTTTCTTACATGGTTAAATGTTTTTCTATATTATTGCTGAATGTGGCCATTCTTCCTATGCCTACATCCACAGAGAGTCAAAACAAGTGAAGGTTCTTTGTCTACAGCATGTAGTGCATATGTTCATATATGTTTCCTCAATCAATACCCATCATAGCTGAGCGCACATGAATATTCTCACTAGGTATTAGAGGAAACAAACTTGTAACAGACCAGGAAATGAACCTCAGATCAAGAAGCTGAGAGTGGGGAAAGAATTTTCTAATCTGATTTGCTTTTCTGATTCTCCGAGTAATACACTCAACCCCTGGTATCATCAAATCAATGCTTTTTGGGAGTATCTGAGGATTCATGACTAGTAGGGAAACTGGGGAGGAAAGATGCCAGGGTGAGGGAGAGACAAATGAAAACACACCTTCAGTGAACGCAGGACCACATATTTATCCAAAACTGGAAATTCCAATATGTTGAACTGTCTATATTTCTGAGTCTGCATGTATGTGTATTAATATGTCTGTCAATGAAATGGATTCATATGTACTTGTCTTTGAAAGAGAATTATAGTACCATGACAATTATGGTCACATCAAAAGGAGACGGTTAGTTTGGCAGTGTTTATTTTAATCTAACAATGTAGGGCATAGTGAAGGAAATTGGAGGAAAAATAAAGCTAGGATGTATAATCTGTACTATTCTTAGATCTGCCATTTATTAGCTGCTTGATGTAGTTGAGATCCTTAATTTCTCTCTGTTTCTGCTCCCTAGTGTGTTAAATAGGGTGGGAAATGATTGTGGTAATTGTCTCATAATTTTTTACTGAGGATTAACTAAATGCCTTAAAAAAAATTTGCGTGCAATCATTATTTCATTAAGCCAATTTAAATAAATTTTCTTGTAGTATAGTTGATTTAAATTAAGGTTTAATTACTATTATCATGTGTGTTCCCATTAACATTAGGCTCTACAAATTTTAAATGATTTTTTTCCATAAAACCTGGCTTACAATGTTCTGTCAATGTTACACTGTACAGCATATAAAATGCTTTACCATGATCAGCATGGATGGAATAATACCATGCACATGATTCTATTATGCCATGTCCATTGCAATCAATTATTAAAACCACCTATATCAGCTATTATAAAGTTGTTGGATTGAAGACACATGGTTTACCCATTTTCTTATACCATACTCTCTCCTGTACCTTGTTCATCACCTTCCCATTACCAATGGCTTCTTATATTGAATTACATCTTTAAAGTAAATTTTCTGGCCTCTCTCACCTTGCTGAGTCTTTGCCCACTTCATCCAAGTCACACAAGACACTTCACTAAACTCGTACACAAGATTCCCTCTCTCTCAGATACCTTGTCCCCTAACACTCATATAATAAGAGTCTTACATGTATATTCTCACATTGACACTCAATCTCATTTTATATTACACTCACAATGAATTACCTTCAAGACATCAGATCAAATTTTTTATCTCAAGGAAAATCTTATAGGAATTTAGAATCCAGTAGAATATAGGTATTTGTTATTTAATTGATGGAGAGGCTTAATAAACTCAAGAGTGGGTTAAAAAATAAAAGGACTTTATTTTTTCAGGTAATGGTTGACAGTAACATGAACCAACATGGAGACTAGGAACAATGTTACGGAGTTCATTCTGCTGGGACTCACGCAGAATCCACACATGCAGAAAGTCATATTTGTGGTGTTTTTGCTCATCTACACTGTCTCTCTGGGAGGAAATGTGCTCACCATGGTCACCATCACTACCAGCCCATTAATCGGGTGCCCCATGTACTTTTTCCTGGCTCATCTCTCGTTCATCGATGCTTGCTATTCCTGTGTGGATACCCCTAAAATGGTTGCAGACTCACTCCATGAAAAGAAAACAAGCACTTTCCATGGATGCATGATGCAAATCTTTGGGGAACATTTCTTTGGAGGGGCTGATATCATCCTGCTGACCGTGATGGCCTATGACCGCTATGTGGCCATCTGCAAGCCCTTGTACTATGCAACCATCATGAATCGGAGGCTATGTGGCCTGCTGGTGGGAGTGTCATGGGCAGGAGGCTTTCTCCATGGATTCATTCAGATCCTCTTCATCTTCAGATTGCCCTTCTGTGGCCCTAATGTCATAGATCACTTTATGTGTGACCTGATTCCTCTGCTTAATCTGGCCTGCACTGATACCCACACTCTAGGGTTCCTTGTTGCTGCCAATAGTGGATTCATCTGTCTGTTAATTTTCCTAATCTTGGTTGGATCCTATGGGGTCATCCTTAACTCCTAACTCCCTAAGGAAGCAAACCTTGGAGGCCAGACGCAAAGCCCTCTCTACCTGTGTCTCCCACATCACAGCAGTTGTCATCTTCTTTGTGCCCTGCATATTTGAGTATGTGCGACCAGCAGTTACTTTACCCATTGATAAAGCAGTTGCTGTTTTCTACACTATGATAACTCCCATGTTAAATCCCTTAATCTATACCTTGAGAAATGCCAGCTAAAAATGCCATTAGGAAACTGTTTAGTAGGAAAGCCATTTCACGTGAAATATAAATGTGCCTAGAGCCCAAATGTGAGTGATGGCAAGGGTCATGAAGACATTTTTGTAATCTCAGCAAGAGATAAAGGTAATTAAAATCACTACAAATATAGTCTAGAAGGAGAATTAAAATGGGTGCAAGAAAATGGGGAAAAAAAAAAAAAAACTAGCCCAGGACTATTCTCTTTGTATTTGGAAAATTCCATCAATTGGGTCATGCTCACTAAGTTAATCAATGTATATGCATTTGAACTTTTATTCTAATAAAACAACATAAAGGCAATAAAATATATACTGGTCTTTAGGAATCATCTCTGTAACCATCCAAAGAGTTAGGTGGGCTCTGCTGTTACCGCCATTCACAGCTGAGGGAACAAACAGAAATGACTAAGTTCCAAAACAGAAATATTGAAGAACCACTCATCCGAATATTACTGATCGCTCAGACTATGTTCTTAACTGCTGTGATACACTGTCAGGAAAAGATGACAAAAAGGTAACATGATTACAACAGTCACCAGTCATAGAGATGGACTGAGGGACCGTGCTGGACCACATACATATCTAATAAACAAAGTCACTTATTACATGTATATCCGCATATGAAGAAATACTTTTCCTTTATATTCTTCGTATGTATGATAATATTGCACTATATATTCATCCTTTAGCATATATACTATTATACAATGTGTTGACTACATATAGCTAAATTCTAATGATTTTATCAGTAAATATGCCCATGTTTAAATATCATGGTTGATGGTTATGTATTTACTTCTATAACATTGTGTTATGTAACTCCTTTAGGAATCTAAAAGATATGGCCCATTTCAGCTCAAGCATGAATAATGAATGTTACATCATGTTTCCAAATTTCCTTCTCTCGCTCAGAAGCATTTTTATTGTCTTTGTGAACATCCTCTGCTGATAATCCACCAGAAAGAGGGAAGATTCATAAAAATAGTATTTTCTTTGTCAGGAATTTCATTAAATTTATTAAATTAATATTTTACCATGAATTTCAAGTTATTAAACAATCATATCCCACTGTGGCACAGGAGGCAAAGAATCTGACTGCAGCAGCTCAGGATCACTGTGGAGGCACAGGCTTGATCCCCAGATCAAGCAGGGGAGGTAACAGCTGTGGCTGGGATTCAATCCCTGGTCTGGGAAATCCATACGCCATGGATGCCATCATTAAAAAATTAATAAATATTCTAACTTTTGCATTTTTATTATGATATGTCTTGTTGGGGGCCTGTTTAGGTTCCCTACAGTAGAAACTTGACAGAACACTGTATATCCAACATAATGGAAACAAATAAAAATCATTATACATAAAAAAGGAAAAAACTAAACCAGTCATACTCATAAAGCATGTGCTCACTTGAAAACAAGAGTTTGAATATGTAGGCTATTTGTGGTTTATCACATTTACCAAATGAATGACTGTAAGTATAAAGTGAGAAACTTTTAGTAAAATATAGAAAAAAAGACATTATAGCAGTAGGAAATTATTTCTACCTTCATCTCAGATTTTTAATATATCCCTTCTGAAACCACAATTTGTATTTGTTAATGCTTAAACTAAGAATAAGAAAAATATTAAACTTGAGTATGTCATTCTATGAAGAAACAGTTTACCTTGATATTGTCCCTATTCTTAGATATCACACTATGAATGTGGCCTGTTTTCCCTCTATTTCTCTGTTAATCAGTTGGCTTTTTGGTAACATTACATCATGGAAAGCCATTTTTGACAGATGTAGCTTCATGTATGCAAATTCTGCAATTTCCGAATAAATACATTCCATTCATTGCTTCCATCCTTCATTTATTAAAGAACACATACTTTGAGTCCAAGGATTCTAGCAGGCACATTGATACTTGCTGGGGCTTCAGTACTGAATAAAGAAAAAAAACCTGAGTGATGCTTTCACAGACAGACCCTAACTAGAGAACAGAGCATGACATCACACTGCTATAACCTGTATGATAATGAAGCACAGTGTGTCATCAAGGTCTGTTAGGAAGACACACAACACAGATATGGTGGGTAAGGAAAAAATTTCAGGATGAAAAGACATTGAAATGGGATGCAGTGGATAAAACAATCAGAAGAATGAATAGGCATCAGGGAGAGTAACAGTGTTGTTGGGAGATGGAGTATATATCACAGGTCAGCAGGTGAATACAAGAATGCACAAGTCCTAATAAATTAAATATTCCTGTGCTTGTTTAATCAATGATTTCTTCAACAATCATTTCCAGAATGTCCACTGTGTGCCAGGCAACATGCTGGACACTTAGCTCAAAAAGGAACAACAGTACATTATGACGTTGCAGAGACAGGAACAGAGAATGTCAAGGAGGGTCTCATAATTGTTTGAAGGCTTAATGCTAAGTACTCTAGGGAAAATTTCCAATGTAAAAAAATTAAACCTAAAATGATAAAGTTAGCTTTAAGTTTTAGATTAATAATTCTGGCTTCAGTACAGAAAATAAATTGAAGGAACTAAACATGCAGCAGAAGGGGAGCTAGAGGTCACTGTAATGATTTCAGTGTAAAAGGATCCTGGAGGCTTGAGCTTTGCCAGTGATGATGCAGAATGGGGTGGACACGGCTGCTTCTGGTCAGATCTCATTCACTGGGCCCCACTGCACCCAGGAACTGCTGCTGTGTGTCTGGGCTGCTGACAGTCCACTGCCCCTTCCTTTCTGGACATGTACGTCAGAGAAATCTGGAACCATCTCACTTAGGGATCATGCCCTTGTATCCAAGGTTGTGCCAGTGGGCAATGAATGAAGCATGGTTGAAAAGGCCTCGTCTCATGCCCATCAGTGGAAACACCTCTGCCATACAGTATATACTGCAGAGTTCCATGCATCCAGGCTGAAGCCAAGTATATCCCCCTTTTCCTCCTCTCGCAGGCAGTTTCCCTCCAAACTTCCCCTTACAAATTACTTTCATAAACATTTTATCCAAGAGTCTGCATCTAGGAAACCCAAATTAAAATGGAAAAATAGAGAACAGTTCAAGAAATACTCAGGAGTTGTAAGTAAAAGGACTTGATAGAAGATGATGATGTAAGAGAGAAGAATGATGAATGAAATCCATATTCTGCCTTGGTTCATTGGATGCTTGAGGAAGCAGCAAAGAAGGAACCGAGAGAAGATGAGGCCCTTGGCCAGTGAAGAGGTCTCTCTCCCCAGTGGACCCGGCCACTAACCCTCTGGCTGAAGGAGTAAACTTTCCTTGCTGAAAAACCCGTCATGAGCTCCCCTATAATGGTTGCCATGAAAGGCAATGCTGATTCTCCTCAGGACCCACCAAGAACTCCTCAAGTTGCTCTTCGTTCCTTAACCTGACAACAGTCCCAACAGACCCCTGAAAGTGAGGTACAGTGTGACGCAAGATGAGTGCCCTACACTCCAAAATAACTCCTTGAGTTTTCTAATTATGCAGACAGAAATCCAGGGAATATATGTGAGAATGGACATCATAGGAAGAAAAAAAATTTCTGAACCAGGCTTGACTTATTGGTATGGGCCCAAATGAAGATATTCTGTTTTCTTTTTTTTTTTTTTCCTGTCTTTTTTAGGGCCACACTGGTGGCATATGGAAGATTCCAGGCTAGGGGTTGAATCAGAGCCTTAACTTCAGGCCTACACCACCGCTGTGTCACAGCAATGCCGGATCCTTAACCCACTGAGCGAGGCCAGGAATCGAACCCGAATCCTCGCAGACACAAGTGGGGTTCGCTACTGCTAAGCCACAACGGAAATCCCAGATGTGGCATTTAACATTGCTGCTGGGGGAGTCACGAAAGGCACTAACAGTCTGCATGGTGAGAAAAACAAGAACCAAAGGTGACCCACAGTGAGTGGCTTAGAAATGCCAGCCCGCCTTGGTTTAATGCTGAGAAACAGAGTCAAAGACATGGGTAAGTTGGAATATTTGAGTCAATATGTCAATTAAAATCTACTCAGCCACCCTGGGATGATCTAGAGACATCAACTTCATCAATACCCGGAGAAAGAAATCTGTAGAGGGAACCTCAACATTCTTGAAAAGGTCTGTGATGGCCCTTTTCCGTGGGCTAGACCATTAGTGGAAATCATGGTCACTGATTTGCGAAATCCAAATGAAAGTAACTTAATGAGTGTAAGTAATTTCAGTGAAAGTAACTGAGTCCCAGGTCCGAGTGGCCAAGCAATGGCAGTTAATCCCAAAGGGAGGTGTGGGCCTGGTCACCATAATGGACAGCAGAGTCAAACAACAGGCAGAATAACACTTAGAGTGTTGTCTAGTTGATCACGGCATCCCTAGAAGTGAGACAGAGAATAACGTAATCAATTCTTAACCCCTCTGTGTCAGCAGAAAATCTCTAGCTGATGGCAAAAGCATGCTAACTGGAATCATAAAAACAGATATGCATGGCTTTGCAATCAATTCTTGGACATATAAATCTTAGAGTTCCATGAATATAGAGGAGACTGGGTCGTCTCGAGGAAGGACCCTCATACCCTGCTACAAATTTACAGTGTATCTTCCTCCCAGACTTCTCCAAAGGGACATATGACATTCCATCAGAGTAACTCTCCATTGGGAAAAAGGAAATAATCAGAACTTTCAGGACTACTGACGTTGATCTGAAAATTATTCGAGAAGATCCAAAATAATACTGTTGTCCAGCAGAGTAGTAACTGATAGAAAGTTTATGATTTTTACAACTTGAGTTCAGGTCCATTTACACTGGATCCATGGTCACAGAACCCATGCGGTGGTTATTTCCCCAGTTCCAGAACACATAATTGGATCAGGACAATTAGCAATGGGCAGCATCCCCATCCTGATTCCTTGACCTGTGAATTAAGGGGCAGTCTAGGGGGAAAGGCAAAGGGAGAGGTGTTACTATTGTAATGAGTAAGTTCTTCACTATGTTACAAGATTTCCTTTAGGTATTGAGCCACAACGCATGTACTAATTGATAAACTTTTATTTTTTGAGTGATTTTAGGTTCACAGCTAAATCGAGAGAGAAGTACAGAGACCCTATAGAGCCCTTGTCTCCACATGTAACACCCTCCTCATCAGAATGATACACTTGTTAAAATCAAAGGAACCTATATCGATGCATCATGACACCCCAAATTCATAGTTTACATTAGCGGTCCCTCTAGGGATAGTACATTCTGTGGGTTTTGACATATATGATGACAACATCCAAAACTGTTGTAACATACAGAAGAGGCTTACTCCCTAAAAATCCTCAATGCTCCACCTATTCATCCCTCCTCCTTCCCAAACCCTTTATGTTCACTGATATTTTTGCTGTCACCATATTTCTGCCTTTACAGAATGTCAGATAATTGAAATTACATAGCAGGGAGCGAGCCCTTTCATTTTGGATTCTTTCAGTCTGTAATATACATTAGGCTTTCCTGCATGTATTTTCATAGCTTAATAGCTCATTTCTTTTTAGATTTGAATACTATTCCATTATCTGAATATGCTACCTTTTATTTATCTATTTACCACTAACAAATACCTTATTTTTTTCCCCAAGGTTTGGTACACATGCATAGAGCTGTTGCAAACATCCATGAGCAGCCAAACTGCTTTTTTGTTGTTTTTATTTTGTTTTGTGTCTCAGTCTGTTTTTAGGCCAAAACTCATTTGTCTTTCGCTAGATTTTTGTTATTGTCGTTATTTTTTTGTTTCTGGTTTTTTTTTTTTTTTTGTCATTGTAAAAGGAGACGTCTGATTCTTGATACAATGACTAGTCAGTTACCTCTCCATTTTATTTCATTTTATTTGCCCACAGCTCCAGCATGCAGAAGTTACCAGGCCAGGGATCAAAGCTGCCACAGCAGTAACAGCTGGATCCTTAACCCACTGAGCCTCAGGGAACTTCCACCTATCAAGTTCAGATAGGTAAGTGTGGTTCAGCAGTTAAATGTTCTTATACAGTTCCTTGAGTTTTATTGGAAAAGTTAAAAACTCAGATCAGCAAGTGAAACACTAGCAAATGCACTGTCAGCGATTTGAAATATTAATTCTTGTTTTGTATTCACAGGCTATTATTAACATTCAATAGGGCACCAACAGAGCTGACCTCCAGAAATCACCTTAAGACAGATTCTACTCTAAATAGCTCTTTGTTGCACAGCTCATTCTGAATGGCACTAGCATACGTACATGTGAATGTTTTGTGATAAATTTAATTCATTAGTTTAGTTTTAGTTTTCAACATCTCCACTACCACAGAAGGAATGTTACTGTGTGTTCTGGGCCCTAAGTCCACATTTTCTGAAACACACTTAGTATTAAAAAACATTTTTTTTCCCCACAGTCACGAATCATGATAGGACTGCCTTCTTTCCTTTGGCTCAACTGTCTTTTTCAAGAAGGTAACACTATGGATGCCATCTTAATACCTCACCGCATTCATGTAGTTGCTGATTAACTTTCTTATACAAAAGTTTGGATGTGGTATTTATCTTATAGTCCTATGGTTCTCATTCCTTCCATTCAAGGTAGTGATGGTACCTGACACCTGAGAGTTGCTGTCCCGTTCATTCATACCCACCCCCTTTTCTTTTACAAAGCTGCTTAGCCAATAAGCCTCTTCAAAGTAACTGTGCGCTTCCTTTGAAAATAACATTTGATACTCAATTTTTTCAAAGTAGTTTTCATCTCTGTATTTCTCAGTGTATATATCAGTGGATTGAACATAGGAGCAATGATAGTATAAAAGAGTGCAAATATTTTGTCTTCAGGAAAAGTCGTAGGAGGTCTAAGGTAAATAAAGATCACAGGCACAAAAAATAAGATGACTACGGTGATATGAGCCCACAGGTAGAAAGTGCTTTTTGTCTTCCCTCAGCCGAACGGTTTTTTAAGCTGAATAATATAATTCCGTAAGAAACAGATAACGCAGCAAAGGTGACTAAGGCAATCACACCTGCAAAGGCAATCACAAGGATACCAGTGATGTGGGTGTCAGTCCAAGCGATTTTTAGCAGAGGAAAGATACACAGAAGTAGTGATCGAGTTCATTAGGACCACAGAAAGGTAACCGGATCGCCGTAAAAAACTGAGGCAAGGCACGGACTGCGCCCCCAGCCCAAGCAGCCAAGAGCAGGAGGTTGCATCGTGTCCTGTTCATGATCATCACGTAGTGGAGAGGTTTGCAGATGGCAACGTAGCGGTCAAAGGCCATGGCAGTAGAATAAAGATCTCAGTGCCTCCGAAGAAGTGCATGATAAGGACCTGCAACATGCAGTTACCATAGGACATGGTCTTTCTTTCCGCTAGCAGGTCTCCAAGTAATTTGGGTGTAACACTAGACGTATAGCAGATGTCTATGAAAGATAAGTGGCTGAGGAAATAGTACATTGGTTGGCTACAAAGAGGACTGCATTGAATGGAGACAAGGATCAGAAGGTTTCCCAACAACAGAGCAAGATAACAGAAGAAGAAGAATATGAAGCAAAATATTTGGATGTTCTGGTCATAAGAAAGTCCTAGAAGAATGAATTCTGAGATGTTTCTACGGCTTTCCATTTGTGTTTGGTATAGGTTATATACCAATTCCTTACGTTTCTGAAAAAAAGGAATATACAAACTTGGGTGAAAATTAATAGTAGGAACACAATAATAAAAATTCTCTAAAAAAAGATTGACATGAAGATAATCTCAATATGAATTATTCTTGACTGAATTAATTTCAAAAATTTGTATTCTCTCATTTCATAAATATACGGCAGATTAATTTATAGGGAAACTCTATTATAATTACAATAAAGTCTTACAGGATTTACTAAATATTACTTGTAATGATTTTAAATATTTAAATATGAGTTTGAAAATAAAACATTTGATTGCTGTTAATAATATTTTTTACAAAACAAAGAAAGCTACTTGACCTAACACAAGAAAAGATTATTTTGCATGTTTTTCAATTTTTATCTGGGAATGAATCCAAAAATCATCCACCCAGATTGAGCTGCCGAACATTAATTTGGGTAGATACATGCTTCCTTGCTTGTGAACAAACACTGCCAACCTGTCATAGTAAACCAGTATAACTGTTATGCGTTCAAGGACAATTGAGAAATATACCTTAGGAAAGAATGCCAACCAATGACGTCAAGTGTAACAAATCATCTGCAAATTATCATATCTGTATTTCATGTGTTAATACAATTTAAAAATACATACTAATATTAAAGTTTATGGCAATCAGTAAAGAATAGGTACGATTGAGAAACTGCCCTACTATGTTTGACTTTTCCTAGAAATTTCATGCAAAAACCAATGTCAATAAAAGGAGGTAATGTGATGGTAACTTTTGGTCAGTTATCTCTCGGTGGCCTTTGTTTCAATATTGAATGAAGGAAAATTTCATGGATTTTCATCTTTTGTATCTAACTTGTAATTTTAAGACTATTTAATCATGTAAACTAAGTGATAGAAATAAACTAAGTGATAGAAATACTTCACTTCCAGTGGCTATTTTATCCACTGATAAGATATTCTCTCTCCACAGTGGGTTTGCGAAAGCCAGCATACCATGTGTATGGCTGTCATATCTTGGCCCACAGATGTCTCTTTTGGAAAACACTGAATGCTTTGATAGGTATAATTCTCAAACTAATTGTTTAAGCTCTCTAAAGTCTCTTCTTATTCTTCTTAAAATTAAGATATCATTCCATATTCAGAAGTTAAATGCGGAATATGAAATACCCAGGGACATATCTCATTCATAACACACAGTTCTTTTCCTCTTACATTCTCCAAATTGTCATGCCTACATATAAACCTAAGTATAACAGAAAATGGTTTCAAAAATCCAACCATAGTTTAAACATGTGCAGTCAGATACACTTCAATTTCAATATATGATCATGAAAAAATTTAAATTAGTTTGGTGATAGGCCAGTTATCTTAGGACATTTTTAACGCATATCACTTGCCTCAGTTTTCTGGCACTAAGAAAATAGACTGAAAATTTTTGTTTTTTTCCTAGGCTTGAATAAATCTTTTACATGTGTCATGCCATCAGCATAGGAGCAGAAGCTCTTACATTTAACTTAAATTTGTCAGGACATATTTAGGTTCTCTCTTAATATATTAAAATGTAGCATGTTATAAATTTATTTCAGTTGATTCACGTGAAACTAGTCTATGTAAGATGGCAGGTATTTTGAAATGGAAAAGTCCTTAATATTTGTAGATATTCAAGCCCAAACTGAGCCTTTTCTTAATAGTAATATGGAAGAAGTTATATAAGGATGAGATGAGACCCAATGAAATTCAATGCCAACTTGAAAATGCTTATAACGTGAAATTTTATTATTATTATTTTTCATTTAAATAATGCATGATTAAAACTAAAGTATGCACTAGCATTTTTTATATTAATCAAATGATCACATGCTGTAAGAGAAGTAAAAGCTTTTAGAAGGAAATTATAGCAAAAATACGTACACGACATATAATAAGCCTAACGCACGCCTGGTTGATGGGACACTTACCACAACAGTGACATGGATAATGCACTGCCTACAGACCTGAGTGGCTGTCAGGTTAATTTGAGGTTGCATCAGTAATATTTCCACCCCACGCCCCCAGATACTTACTCTGCCAATTTGTTTCCAGTATAAACAGTTGAAATTAAGTGCAGAGAAATGAAAACCAGTTAACTCAAACACATCCAGATTTGTTTTCTCAAATATTTTGGAAACTCAGCACATCTTCAACCTTCAACCAAGGATTCCAAGGAAAGTGGGCTTAACATTTTAATAAAGTGATCAGTGATGCAAGAAGTACATCCTTATCCCTCAGGAAAGAAGCCGACAAATTTGGAATGTTGATTTGACCTCAATACTACCTCACTAAATAACAAAGAGCATTTTTAAAGTCTCAAAAAACCAGCACCAGTATATAGGTCCTAGATGTCATCTACTTCATGCCGATGTCTGAAGAATATTGGTTGGGAAGAACAGAACAGAAACTTAAGCATCTAAGCAAAAATTAATAGGTCTTTGAAGGTTCTAAGTAATTATGTTCCCAAGGGCATTTCTAAACAGATCAAGGCCAAGCCACAGTCCATGGCAATGTCCCTGGGTCCCCAGTTTGTTTACTTTCCACATTTATCTCAACTTGCCTTAGGCGTTTTTTCTCTGGGGACCCTCAAGGCTATAGTCAAGAGCAGTTCATGAAACTCTGTCTGCCTTGTGTTCTTCCACCATTCTGAAGAATAGGAGGGAATTGGTACAACCTGTAAGAGCATTAGGTTGTCTCTCAATAAAACCAGAGATGAAATAGGACAAAGAGAACCACACATGGGCAGCTACTTTCTCAGTATGGACCGTTATCAAGATCCTAGGCATACAGAGTAGATAGATCAATAAATCCACAATCTGCCAAGTCGTACTTGGTACAAGGTTCCTTGTTTCTAGGGACTAACATTGTTGGAATAGATTGGTGGGGAATGGGAGAAAAAGAAACAAAAAAAGAGAAGACTAAGCATTCTTTTCTGCATAAACATGGTAGGGAGGAAAAGGATGCATCATTAAGTGAAAGAGATGGAAAATTCAGAGGACGGAAGCACACAAAGGACAGCGTGGCTTTTATTCCCTTTCACACTCTGTTCTTTTGTCACTAAATAGCCACAGATTGCTTAGATTCAGCCTCATATGCCCACAATGAATTCACTGAGTCTCTCTCTCTGCCAAATACATATCCATACATTGAATCTTTGCTTACGCATTTAAAATGTTAGGAAGGCATATTCAATTCTGTCTAATATGGCTCAGAGCAAATGACTTGGCAAAAAAAATAATAATAACAATAACACATTGACAGAGTATTGGGTGATTTATGTTTACTGTATTTTTGATACTCATGATAGTATTTGACATATTATTAGCTCTACTATGAGAAAACAACACTGAAGAGTCTAAGATTCTAGCTCAAACCAGTAACCCAGAAAGCAACAGTGGCAAGAAAATGCTAGATTTAATGCTTGCTTCCACTTGAGTTATCTTAAGTAAATGAATAATCTAGTACTTCAACATAGGGGAAAACAAAACCCGAAGTTTTTACTGGTTGTCCACCTCAACATCATGCCCTATGTTGACCAAACTTTTACTGAAACTATCAGAGACAGCTGGTCACATCTTGAATCTCCATCTTCCATAAAAACAAATTTGACACTTCAGAGAGACACATATATGTGTCCCATTAGCATCCTCAAATCATGAATTCATTTCTGGTCATATAACTCATTCTGACACAAACTTAATTTTGAAAATGTACATTTTTTCTTTTAGTACCACATGTAAATGATTTTCCTAATCCAGATCACCTACATTTTTTTAATCTTTTTATTGTCCATGGTAGTTACTATTGCTTTCACTTTTGTTTTTTTAAATCGCTGTACTGACTTAAGTGATTTACTTTCCAATTGTCATGTGCTCCTTCCTGGAGATTCCTCTTATTTAGGGAAGATTAATCACTACTTTTATTAGGTTTGGTATCATTGTATTTTTTGTGATTTATATGTATTGTTTGGTTTTTGCTTGTATGGGGAATTATTTATCTATCTTTCTATTCAAACTGGTAATCTTGATGGACAGAATATCCTAGGTTGCAGAGTCTTCTCTTCCAGGACTTTGAATATATCAGACCACTGCCTTCTGGCATGCAACTTTTCTGTAGAGAAATCGGCCAATAGCCTATTTAGGGTTCTCTTGTAATTACTCTTTGTTTTTCTCCTGCTGCTTCAGAATTCTCTGTCTTTAAATTTAGCATTTTAATTATGATACATCTTGGCAAAGGTCTAGTTGGGATCATCTTCTTTGGGACCCTCTGTGCTTCCTGTTCCTGGATAGCTGTTTCCTTCTTTACGTCTGTGAAGAGTTCAGTCATAGTTGCTTCAAACGCATTTTTGATCCTTTTTTCTTTTTTTCATCTGGGATCCCATTTATGTACATATTGTCCCATAGGTCTAATATATGGATTTTATTTTTCCATTCGTCTTTCTCTGTTGTTCTGATTAGGTGATTCCCATTATTCTATCTTCCCGATCACGAGTTTGTTTTTCTGCATTATCCAATTTCCTATGTCTCAGCAAATGGGTTTCCTACTTTTAGTTGGATCCTTTTTTATAGGTTCTACTTCCTTTCTACAATAATATGCATTTCTATCAATGGCCCTTCTTAATCCCTTCAATTCAAAATATACCTCTTTTGAATTCAGAGTCTGGGACACTGGTGAGATCTGTTTCACGGTTTGTTCTTTCAGGGGAATTCTCTCAGTCCCTTAATTTGGAGTGATGCTTCTTCATTTTTCTTGTGTATCTCTAACTTTATGCATTTAGGATAAGCAGTTACCGCTGTGGTCTTGAAGTGTTGCTTATATGTGGCTGTGTTCCTGTGTATCTCACAGGAGTCTAATATTTTGGATGAAAGGGATGTCTTTAATACAGACGCCTGTCACATTTTGCAAAATATATGTTTGACTATTATTCCCTTGATATGGGCTGTAATTGCTGCTGTGCTGACCAGAACCTGAGCTAGATGTTCAAAGGGCCTCCTCTTTGCTTTGTGCTTTTTGAAGCCTTGTTGCAGGCAGGGTCTGATCTCCGGCTGTGGGAATAGACACCCCAGATCCACTTCTAAACTTCATTGTGAGGTAGGTGGAGCAGTAGTGCTCCTGCTGGGAGAGGGGCCACTGACTATTCCTCTGGAGAAGCTATTCACAAGAAGTGCTCTCTGTGGTGTCACCTGTCACTCGCTGTACAGGCTCACAAAGTACACAGTGTTTGGCAATGTGCTCTCTCCAACTTAAATCAGGAGAATTTGGGAAGCTGGCCTGGTTGGCCCTTAGGTGCTCTGCTCACAAAGCCACTAGAGAAGCTCCACTGGAACAGAACTGTTGAGGTCAGGTACTAGGACCACTGTTACTGAGCACTTGGACCCACAGTGGGAGCTACTGAGTCAGCCCAGACCCTAACCCCCTACTGTGTGAGCATACCCACAGAGCCTGCAGCCACTCTTCACAAACTTGCCCCAGCCAAGGGAACACCAGTACTCTGCTCCAGTGTCCCACAGACAAGGAGTACACAAACCATCTGTACATCTGAAGATTACATGGCTACGGGGACATTCAGATTTCAGCCCTGCTTCTGAAGTCACATGGCCTCTGGGGAATCAGCTTGGATTTCAGACCCACCTTTATGTATGGGCAACTCACCAGTGCTTGTGGGCTTCCATATCTCATCGAGCTGGAGCCATGCCCACTCTAAGATAACTGAGACTGAGGCCACTATGGTGGATCCTGCCCCATCCTTCTAGTATGCAAGTTAACAATGGCAGACTCAGGCTCCTTCTTGTACACACTCCTGCTTATGGCTGGGGTCACACTCTAGCACCTTCAGGCCTACGTTCCGTGGCCAAACTCCATCCTCTCCATGGGTCGGTCCTCTAAAGCCTAAGTTTCAGCTCCCAGTGCCACCTGCACCAGCAGATGCATTTCTCAGGTTGGGGAATGCATGCAGGTGGACAAGACCCTCTGTAATGGTCTCTCTCTATTCTGCTTGGTGCAATCTAGGTGCTGCACTCTTTTCTAAGCCTCTGAAGCTACCTCTCTGCCTCAGCTTATCTTCCTGCGGTGAAGTGGTGAAGGGCTTCCCAGGGGAGGGAAGCTTTCATCTTTTACAGCACCTTCCATGAAGTCCAGACTCCATCTGATCCCCCCCACTCTTTTCCCTTTTGCCCTACTCAGTAACACGGTGATCTTTTTTGCAATTTTGGCTTTATGAGCTCTTCTGCCAGTGTTCAGTAGGTATTCTATGAAAATTCTTCCACGTGTAGACATATTTTTATTTATCTGAGAGGATGTCAATTCCACACCCTGCTATCCTCCCTTCCCAATCTGGCCCCCAACACCATAGCCTTCTTGATTCAGGGCAGAAATTTGTCAGCAGAAACCTCCACAGGAACAAAAATCTGAGCCATAATTCAGGAACTGCTGCAGGCTCAATGTGTGCGCCCCTGAGAGTTAACTCTACGGACTCAGTCATAAGGAGGCACCCACAAGATTTTGAGATTCACCTCCAGGAGATCAACCACGACTCCAGTGTAAGTGTCAGAGAAAAATCCCCTCATGCTTCAAGACAAATACATCATACCCAAAGTGAATCAAGAAGCAAATTATATAATTTGTACAGACCGACCACTAATGGAATCTTGTAATTTAAAAATAAACCCCAAAACCAAAAACAAACTTCCCAGCAAACAAATGTCTAGGACCAGATGGCTTCCACTGAGGAATTTACCAAACTAAAAAGAAGAACCTTCTCAAAAACCCCTCATCCAAAACATTGACGTGGAACACTCCCTAAGTAGGTTATGAAGTCACCATCACCTGATACCAAAACCAGACAAAAAACAATACCAAAAAGAAAATTAAAGGCCAATAACATTGATAAAGATACGCGCAAAAAATCCTCAACAAAGCACTAGCAAAATGAACCCAATAATACATAAAAAAGATCATAAACATGATCAATTTGGATTCATCCCAGGATCACAAGGATGGATTAACATGTGCATCAATTAGTGTAATTCACCCCATTAACTAAAGAACAAGCAAAAGCCACTATGATCACTTCTCAATCGATGCTAGAAAAAGCATTTGATACACTTCCAAGTCCATTCAGGATAAAAACTCTTACCTGAGTGGGTGTACAGGGAACATACCTTAGCAAAATAAAAGCCGCCCATGACAAAACAACAGCCAGCATAACACTCAGTGGTGAAAAGCTGAAAGCTCTCCTGCTAAAATCTGGACAAGACAAGGATGTCCCCGACTCTCACCACTTCTTTCAATGTAGTATTGGAAGTCTAAGCCAGTTATCGGACCAAGAAACAAAAAAACAAAAAATGAAAAAGAGACAGAGAGAGAAATAACAGGTATCCAAATTGGAAGAGAAGAGGCAAAACTGTCACTGCATGCAGACGACATGATACTATATCCAGAAAAACCCTATAAGACTTCACATAAAAATTACTGAACTGATAAATGATTCAGTAAGGTAGAAAGATACAAGATTAATATGTAAAAATTGGTGGTCGGAGTTCTGATCATGGCTCAGTGGTTAATCTGACTAGGAACCATGAGGTTGCAGGTTCGATCCCTGGCCATGCTCAGTGGGTGAAGGACCCAGCGTTGCTGTGAGCTATGGTGTAGGTTGCAGATGCAGCTCAGATCTGATGTTGTTATGGCTCTGGTGAAGGCTGGCAGCTACAACTCTGATTAGACCCCTACCCTGGGAACTGCCATATGCTGCAGGTACAACCCTAGAAAAGGCACGAAAGACAAAAAAAAAAAACAAAAAAAAAGAAGTTGGTTGTATTCTTTACACTAGCAATGAAATATCAGAAAGGAAATGTAAACAAACAGTCCCTTTTAAAATGGCATCCAAAATTAAAAAACTTAGGAAGCAACCTGTCAATGAGCTGAAAGACATATGCTTAAAAGCATAAAACAGTGAAAATGGAAATTGAAGGTGATTCAAATAATGGAAGGATATCTCCTTGCTATTGAACTGTAATGAGCTCACAGTCTAAAATTGCCCTACTACCCAAAGCAATCAATCTACAGATTTTATGCAATCCCCATCAAATTACTCATGACATTTTTCACAGAACTACAAACAATAATCCTAAATGTATATGGAAACCATAAAAGACCCGGAATTGCCAGAAAGAATCTGAGGCAAAACAACAGAGTTGGAGCATAACCCTACCAGACTTCATACATAAATAAACCCACCACAGCTACAGTCAGTTAATCCTCAACAAAAGGAGGCAAGAATGAGACATGGAGAAAAGATGGTCTCTTCAGCACGTGGTGCTGGGAAAATTGGACAGGTGCACGTAAATCAGTCAAATTAAATACCATACCCTCCACACCATACACAAAATAAATTCAAAAGTTGGCTTAAAGATTTAAACGCCAACCCCATAAACATTCCTAGAAGAGAACATAAGCAAAACCCTCTCTGCATAAATCATACCAATATTTTCCTAGTCAGCCTCTCAGGCAATAAAATAAAATAAAAAATAAGTGGCAACATAATCAAACTTACATGATTTGGTATATAGCAAAGACACCACCCATAAACAACATGAAAAGAGAACTTACCAAACTGGGAGAAGATATTTGCAAATGATGCTGTCTATAACTCCCCAATGTCCTCCTTCACTGTCAGTGGGAATGCAAACTGGTGCATCCAATATGGAAAAGAGCATGACGTTTCCTTAAAAAACTAAAAATATACTACCATACGATCCAGCAATCCTACTTTTCAGACATATACCTGGACAAAGATATATAATTCAAAAAGATACAATGCACCCTTATGGCCACAGGAACACTATTCACAACAGCCAAGACACAGGAACACCTTAAATGTCCATCAACACATGAATGGATAAATAAGATGTGTGTGTACAAACACACACACACGCAGTAGAATACTACTCAGCCATAAAATGAATAAAATAATGCCATTTGTCACAACATGGGTGGATCTTGAGATATCATGCTAAGTGATATAAATCAGAGAAAAACAAAAAATCATATGGTATCACTTCTAAATGAAATCTAAAATAGGACCATGAACTTATCTACAAAACAGAAACAGACTCACAGACATAAAGAACAGACTTAGGATTGTTAACATGGCAAGATGGGGGTAGGTTGGAGGATAGAAGATCAGGGGTATGTGGTTAGCAGATTCAATTATAAATACAATTGTTACCATCACAAGTTCCTCAGTCCCTGTCTCACCTTAACAAAGCATTGGAAAGCAGACCTTCTAAAAAGTTATTAAAGTGAAAGCACATTTTCAGAGAGGGAGAGAGGACTTGCATGCAGGTTAGAAAAAAGAGCCCAACTCATTCTGTGAGAGTCTTCATATCCCACAATATGACCCGAGTGGAGACCCTGTTTGATCTTCTGATTGGTCTTGGACAGGATCCCTTATTTGCATGGGGAACAGGTTATACAGAGGCAGGGTGAGGAATGGGCAACCTTCCTTCTCCAGAAGGGAGTGAGCAGCCCAGGCTGGTCAAGGTAGGGGAAGGGGCATTACAATGACACATGGCCAGGGACTTTTGGGGTTAGTCTCCTTGAAGGGGACTTGAAGCCTGTAACAGAATAGAAGCAAAACAAAAGAAAACAAAAAACAAAAACAAGATCTTACCATATAACACAGGGAAGTGTATTCAATACCAGCATCATGGAAAGCAAACAAAAACCACAATAACTTATCACCCAGAATAACTGAAAGAAAAATAATACAAAGTGATAAGAATGTGGAGCAATATTTGTGTTGGACTGTGAACTCCCTTCTTGCATTGAGATCTCTCTCCACATGTGTAAGGCTGCCTAATGTTCCATACTGACCATCACAAGGGTCCCAGAGATAAACTATCTGGATCTCATTTGAGTGTCTGTTTATTTCCACAGTTCTCAAATAAATGTGAACACTTTTTTGGATCTGGATTCCAGGACTTTTAGATGGTTGCCATTCACTTTATGCCCTCACTCTAACTCTTAAGAAATAAGTAACAGGTTTCCAGAAGAAAACTTTACACACTTCTTAAGAACACAATTTTCTCTCTGAAATGAGTTTAACTTTATCCCTGGTCCACACGCTGGAAGTCTGCCATCCTGGCTATTTACACGACATTCAGCTTTCTCAGAAACCCAGGTTCAGAGACAGAAAGGCGGACTCATATTGTGGTTGCAAGTGCAGGCAATACAATTCCCCACTCAAGAACGAGTGTTGCTCTATCATGTCTGTCTCTCCCAGCTATCTGCTTCTTAGACAAAGCCCTTCCATCAAAAGAGATAATTAACTCCTGGGAGAGGAAATAGCAGCTATAAAACAAGATGCAGGAACCTTTGTGGAAAGCTCTTTCAATAGGCATGCCTTCAGGAGAAAATGTCATTTTTTCTTTACATGGACGCAGCAATATCCAACAAGAGTGGAATGACCAACCTGAATGTGTTTACACCACACATTCTGCCTCCTGCCTATGGAACCAGAGCCAGCTAGAGAAGATCACTTCTCCGTAGTGTTCCAGATGAATTCATTCTAAATTTAAGTCCCAGATTTTCTGTGAAAACTATTCAAGGATTTAGGCCAAGAAGGAGAGATTTGGACTTATAGTTACTTTTCTGTTGTGATGTTGAATTATCTGAATGGTCTGTTTTTGAGTGTGTCCTATCTTTCATATTGAAAGGTACTTATCCCAAAAGGAGGACAATATGAAGGTGGTATTAATTCTGAACACCCTCAAATACCACTAATATCATCAAAGAACACAAGGTAAGTTTTCCAAAAGAGCTGGTGCTTATTAAAATTTGTTACTTTTTATATCTAGGAATCATTATATCTCAACACTTTTGAAACACAGTTAATACAATTTCATCTTCCCCCATTCTTCAAAAGATACTTGGTAAATACCATTAACCTAATTTGACAGATAAAATTTGAGGTTCATAGAGATTAAAAATTTTGTAGGATCCAGCTCTCTAATACCATATATCCCTCTTTTGCCAGGAGATACTTCTTTGAATAAGACTAATCATGAGAATAAAAACAGAATTTAATACACTTCACACAAAAAAAAATACATACACAGACTAAAAGATATAAATCATCACCCATTTATTCCAATCAGGAACATGGGGAATTCTTCCCCAGATCAAATGCTATGTCTCTGTGACGTCTTTAAAAGGAAAACTGGAGATGTTTCTTCCTCAGGTTATTGGACGTTAAATATTTCTCTGTGTCTTTGCTCAAAATGTCAAGTCTTCCAAGTTTTAGGGGCACAGTAAAAAAAAAAGTGGTCACGGTCCTTGGTGTGTCCACAGCAGGGTAGTGAATATGTTCATAGATGTTTCCTCAGTCAACACTCATAAGAGTGCATGAGATGCACATTATCACTCTCATTTGGTATTGAGGAAACAGGGGTGTAAGGGGCCAAGAAATGCACCTCAGATCAGGAAGCTGAACGTGCAGAAAGGCAAGTTCTAAGCGGGTCTTTTGGAGTCTCAAACCAATATTCTCAACAACTGGGACTGTCATTTCAACATTCTGCTAAGAGTCTGTGGGCTTTTCATGCTTTGCAGGGAGACTGGGGAGGAAGTAAATGGGGATGAAGTCAGGACAAAGATAAAATGGACCTTTAAAGAAAGTAGTACTGCACAGTTATAAACATGTCTATCAATGAAATTGCTTCACATACACTTGCAAGAAGTATTAGAGCAATCAAATTATTATGGTCATGTCAAAAGTAGCTTATGAATGCCACACTGTATGTTTATCTAATAATAAATGACATTTTAAGAATAAGGAGACAGAAAGGGTAAGATGTATAATCTGAACTGATCTTAAATCTGCCCTTTATTAGCTGCTTGATTTGGGGTAAGATTCTTAACTTCTCTATGCTTCTACCCCCTAATGTTCAAATAAGGATTAAAATGGTAGTGGCAATCCTCTTACAGGTTTGTAACAAGGATTAAATAATCAAATGTCCTAAAAACACTTAGAGTACAGTAAATGTTCATTTTTTTAATTTTATGGAAGAATTGGTTGAAATTGCTTTAGTTAATATCTCATTAGTATTACTATTAACATTAGTTTAAGAGATTCCATGTAATGGAGAAAACAATACCCCGCAGAGGATGCTATCATGCCATGTCCATGGAAATCAATCACTAAAAGTATATTCATTAGCTATTATAAAGTTATTGGATTTTGGCAACCCAATTTATTGATTCTATTTCAGTAACAACTGTATTTTTCCATAACTTTCCCATTACCAATGCCATGGTATACTTAATATCAACTATTATAAACAGCCTGATAATGAAATTCCATTCTCTGGCTCCCATTCCATTCCTGAATCTCAGCCCACTTCATCCAAGTCAGACAAATATATTTACTAGAGTTGCACACAAGATTCTCCCTTTTATAAAATGCATCTTCGTACTTACACTCATCTCATATTCTTAAACTCGCATTTTAACATGCTTGTGCACTCATATTTGAGTCATCTTCAGCAGATCGGAACTTTTAATTTTCTATCTCAATAAATCTTATACGAATTTAGAATCCAGTAGAATCTAGGCATTTGTTATTTATTAGATAGAGAGACTTGCTAAACTCAAGGCGGAGCTAGAAAGGGGACTTTTTTTTCAGGTAATGTGGTTAACAACAACATGAGATACATGGAGAATAGGAACAATGTGACGGAGTTTGTTCTACTGGGACTCACACAGAATCCAAAGATGCAGAAAGTCGTATTCATTGTGGTTTTGATCATCTACATCATCTCTCTGGGAGGAAATGTGCTCACCATGGTCACCATCACTACCAGCCCACTGCTGAAGTCCCCCATGTACTTCTTCCTGGCCCATCTCTCTTTTATTGATGCTTGCTACTCCTGTGTCAGTATGCCTAAACTCATTGCAGATTCACTCCATGAAAAGAAAACCAGCCCTTTCAATGAATGCATGACCCAGATCTTTGGGGAACATTTCTTTGCAGGTGCTGATATCATTGTGCTTACTTCGATGGCCTATGACCGCTATGTGGCCATCTGCAAGCCCTTGCATTATACAACTATCATGAATTGGCAGCTATGTTGGCTGTTAGTGGGAGTGTCATGGGTAGGAGGCTTTCTTCACGCAACCATACAGATCCTCTTCATCTCCAGACTACCCTTCTGTGGTCCTAATGTCATTGATCACTTTATGTGTGATCTGAACCCTTTGCTGGATCTTGCCTGCACTGATACCCACACTCTAGGGCTCTTCGTTGCTGCCAACAGTGGTTTCATCTGCCTGTTAATCTTCCTCCTCTTGATTGGCTCCTATACAGTCATTCTGCACTCTCTACGGACCCAGAGATTAGAGGCAAGGCAAAAAGCCCTCTCCACCTGTGTCTCTCACATCACAGTGATCGTCTTATTCTTTGTTCCCAGCATATTTGTGTACATGAGACCATCAGCTAATTTACCTGTTGATAAAGCAGTTGCTGTGTTCTACTCTATGATAGCTCCCATGTTAAATCCCTTAATCTATACCCTGAGAAACTCTGAGATGAAAAATGCCATTAGGAAATTTTGTAGTAGGAAAGTGATTTCAAGTGATCAATAAAATATACATTGAGCCCAATATTCATGCAACTGATGAAAAGGTCAAAAGGACTCTATTGGTAATCTCAGTAAAGAATACCTATGATATAAACAACAACAACAAAATCTACAAACCATAGATTCTTCAAAAAGGGGAGAAGAAAAAGATGTAAGAAAAGAGAGAAGAACCTAGCCTGGGATGACTCAGCACATTTGAAAAGTTCTACTAAATGGGAGCTGAGTTTTACTAGATTCATCATTGTGTATGGATTCATAAACTTTTGTCCCAATAAGAGAAATAAAAAATGCACTGATGGACATTTGGGGTGTTTCCATGTCTTGGCTTTTGTCAATAGTACATTAGCAATGAGATCCTGCTGTGTAGCACTGAGAACTATGGCTAGTTACTTCTGACAGGGCATGATATTGGGAGAAAAAAGAATGTATACATGTATGTGTAACTGGGTCACCATACTGTACAGGGGGGGAAAAAACTGTATTGGGGAAATGACAATTAGAAAAAAATGCACTGATATGCAGAAGTAAGTACAATAACAATCCGAAGAGGTAGGGACTGTTATTATCCTCATTTTACAGGTGAGTAAACAAACAAAAAGGGGAATGATCCAAGAAAGAAAGAATGACATAGCAGTAACCAAAATTTAACTGACCTCTCAGACGATGTTCTTTTTTATTTTGCTTCCAAACTAATTTTTATTAACAGACCCCATAGTTTCTGTCTGGAACCCAAGTTCATTTATGTAAATGACAAGCAAGGCCTATAATTCCCCAATATATTATTTTTTTTCCTACTGTACAGACCATGTTCTTATCTGCTATGATATACAGCCAGGCAACGACTATAGAAAGGTAGCATAATTATACCAGTTAGCATTTACTCAGACAGAGATGGAGCTGGACTAAATATTTACCCATCTTTCTATCTGTAAGCACATACACACACAAATATACTCATATGAATTAGTTATATGTGTATACATTTAATTAGTTATATGTTAATATATATATTTAATTATCCTATGTTCATTATAAATATGCTCATAAACAGGTTATATTTTAGTAGTTACACATATAAATATTACTATTTTATTACAACTATGTATTCATTATATATGATAAATTTCTAAAGGCTTTTATTAATAACTCTGCTTATTTTTATGTATCAGTTAGTGGTAATATGTTGACTGTAACACTGCAGTATGTAACTACTTTAGGAATATAAAAGCTAGGACTGAATAGCCACTAGTGTATAAGTAACAAATGTTACACCATTTCTAAATTCCTTTTAGCATTAGGAAACCTCCCTATTCATGTCACCAACACAGGCTCATAAACCATCAGAAAGACTATTGAATGTCAGACATGAAATTAATGTAAATAAACACTCATGCTCCATGAAGTATTTGTCTACTGGCTAACAATAATTTCTGAAATAGCAGAGTGTCTGTGTCATGATGAATACTGAATTATTAAATGTAAGCATATAGGGAAATGAATACATTCAGTAAAATACAGACAAAAAATGGTAGTAGAGAGTAGGAACTTTTTTGTACTATATCTTTTCCACAATATGAGAAGAATTATAGCTTTTTCTCCTTGGGAAACCACATTTTGTTTACTCCTGTGTAAGCTATAAATAAGAAAATAACTGAAACTTAATGTACCAACCTAAGAAAAAATCTTTTATTGACATTCACCCAGCTCTTAGAAAGATTTCATCATCTTAGGAACTTTGGTTGCTTTTGTTACTTTTTTTTTTGTAAAAAAGTTTGCTTTCTGATAACATTTTATTACAAAAGCAGTTTTAAAAACATGTAGCTTTGTCTACAAAAAAGAAATTTCAGTGTTAATATATTCCATTCATTTTGTTTGTCCTTCTTTCATTCAACAACAAATATTTTTGAGCCCAAGTAATGAACCACGTACATTGATAACTGGGAGGTCAGGGGTAAATAAAGAGAAATCCAAATGATGCTTTCATGGAGCTCAGATGCACTGAGGGGACCCCTCCAAAAGAGAGCAGACAATTACAACACACTTGGACACAGAATGTCAAGCCATCCCTTCTGTGGTGAAAATAACATTGTCCATCTGTCCCCTCTCATAACCAAAAAAATCACACCATATCCAGTGGGTCTCATTAGTTTTTGGAGGCAAGGTACTTTTCATTTCACACTACTGCTTCAGACCATGTTTCAGGTGACTCAAAATACTGCTGGTTTTGAGTGGGGAACAGAAAAATAAAAAGCTCTACAACAGGGCAGGATGCCATGTAAGCTTTTCTGCCACTTGGGACAAATGATCCAGTAGGTCTCTGTTGTTTGATGGGTCAGTGGCAGATGGAGTCTTTGGCAAGCCTCCTGGGTGAACTGCCATGGAGGCCGTTAGGATCGTGGAGCAAAATCTTGTCATCCTTTTCAAATACCTACGCTCCTTTTGAGAAATAGCTCTTGACCTACTAGTGGGCCTTAACAAGAGACTGAATGCTTAACCATGGGCCACCAAGTCACTATGCAACCTGGGCTGCCCATCATGAACTTGGTGGTATCTGACCCATCAATGCCATTACTGTGGGTGGATGCAGCAGTACCCCAGCACCACATGGATGTGCTATATATGAGACATGGCCTAAGTAGGACGTGAAGTCAAGGTTACATGGATAAGTGGCAAAAAGGTCCATGGTCCCCACTCCTGCTACACTCCCTTCCCTCTCCATGCCTGTCCCTATGGAGTCATGGGGATTTGAAAATGATCAGTTGAAAGAGGAAGCAGAAACTTGGGACTTGTATATAGACAGTTCTACAATGATAAGCAGGCATATCCTGAAAGTGGAGAGCTGAGCAGGACAGCACCACTCTGGAGAATCCCTGAAGGTCAAGAGGAATGCAAATGCTCCCAAAGGGTACAACAATCAGTGCACCTGGTTGTTCACTTTGTTGAGGCTGAGAAATGTCTAGATCTGAAATATATGCTGACTCATGTGTTTGGACCAATGATTTGGCTGGATTGTTGAGGACGTGAAGGAAGGTGCCTGAAAGATTGGCCAAAAGCAGTTTGCTCTACAATCCAAAACACTAAATCCAGTCATTTACAACCTGTACCCACTTGGATGAGGCACACGGGGCAAGAATCTCAGCAATCTGGACAGCTCAGGAGTTAGGAGTCAGATGCCTACTTGCAATGGCCCTAAAGACTTGGAAGTACAACAGTTCATCCGAACTACATTTAAGTATAACTAGGTTATGTGGAAGAATTCAAGGGAGACCTGAAAAAAGGCATTCTTGCATGGACTATAAGAAGCAGCCTGAAAAAGAACTAAGGGCAAGTAACTAAAGAGCCTTTATGAACGTCTGAATACACCAACAAAGCTTTTGCAGTTCAAGAAAAGAAATAACTTCAAGTAAGACATATGGTGTCCTACCCATCCTTAAGAAGAAGAGTAACTGTGGAAATGTTAAATCATCATGCATGTTACCTCACAGCTTGATCATGGAAATGATCATTTGGTGGGTTCAGAACCACATAAAATTATTGAAAGCAAAACATTAAAGGTAGCTAAAGAATTTGGGGAGCTTAAAATGCTAACAGTACTTAGGAATGCAGTCGGAAAGAACTGGTGCATGTGAATGAAGGGACCACTGGCAGACCTTGAGGATATTTAGTGAATAGAGACAGGACACTAGGCACAGCAAACAGGGGCTGTGAGGGTTCTTCTTTCCTTCCAAGAAAACTGCAAAGTCAGGGCACACGCTTTTTCCCAAGCAACGAGTTCCAGGCAAACCCGTAGTTACCTTCAGAGAGAAAAAGGACCAACATCTCCAACCCTCCTTCATCAACAGATATTCTTTACACTGAAAACTATAAAACTTTTAGGGAAATTAAAGAAGACCTATAAATAGGGAAAAGTGTGAGGGTTTACAAGATCGTGGACACCCTGGCACGTGACTGGCCAATGCCCCTCTGCCATTTATCTAAGAGAGGAATTGTTGGATCATGTGACAATTCTATACCACTTGGCAAAATTAACCAGCAGGTCCATGGTGTTTGATGTGTTCGTGGCGGATGGTGATAGAAAGATAGCACAACAGTCATCATTTATAAAGACACAGAATATGCTAAAATCTACCTGTGTGTGTGTGTGTGTTTGTGTGTGTGTGTGTATATATATACATACACACACACACAGATATATAGTATGTTAGAATATATAAAATATTATAGTTGACAGTTTCCATGATATATGAATAAATTCTGATGATATTCATTAATGAATCTGACAGCTTTTATATATCACAGCTGATGGTTTTGTGTCAACTATAACAGTGTGGTATATAATTACTTTAGGAATATAAAACAATGGGCCATTTAATATCTAAGCATAAAGTAATGACTGTTTACTGTATTTCCAAATTTCCTTTTTGCATTCAGAATCATTTTGCATCACTCATGTAAGCATGTTATGCTGATAACCAATCCAAAAGAGGGAGCATTCAAATAAAATAGTATTCAATTTAGACATAAATTTCAATTGATTAAATAAATACATGGTAATATTCCATAAAGTACTAGCCTCATTGGTAACAATAGTTTCCTCAGGTAGCACCATTTCTGGTTCATAATAAAAACCCAATGAATACATTTCAATATAAAGGACCAATGAGGAGTTCCCATTGTGCTTCAGTGGTTAACGAATCCAACTAGGAACCATGAGGTTTCGGGTTCAATCCCTGGCCTTGCTCAGTGGGTTAAGGATCTGGCGTTGCCGTGAGCTGTGGTGTAGGTTGCAGACATGGCTCAGATCCTGCATTGCTGTGGCTCTGGTGTAGGCCAGTGGCTACAGCTCCGATTCGACCCTTAGCCTGGGAAACTCATATGCCGTGAGAGTGGCCCAACAAAATGGCAAAAAGCCAAAAAAAAAAAAATTTATAAATAAAAAATAAATAATAAAAAATAAAGGACCAATAAGATCCTGCTCTACAGCACTGGGAACTATGTCTAGTCACTTATGATGGAGCATGGTAATGTGAGGAAAAATAATGTATACATGTATGTGTAACTGGGTCAAATTACTGTACAGTAAAACATTCACAGAACACTGTAAACCATCTGCAATGGAAAAAATAAAAATGATTATGAATGAAAAAATAAAATGCAACTTGCATCCTTAAAAAAATAGTAAGTAAATAAATGAATGAATAAATAAATAAATAAATAAATATAAAGGAGGGTGAATAAATTTAATAATATCAGTACTGGAGACTAGGAAATTTTCTGACCTTTATCTGTTTCAGAGTCTCAGATGAATTCTGGTTATATATCTTTGGGAAACCATAATTTGTATTTAATCCTATTCAATCCTGATTTAAAAGGGGATACAAAGGGTAAAAAGACTCAGCAGAGTGAACGGGCGTCAGCTGAAATAGCAGTGTTCTGAAAAGATGGAATATATAACAAAGGATAGAAGGTGAAAATAAAAATGCAGGAATTCTAATAAATGTGATACAACTCTGGTTGTTCAATCAACTATTCAGTCAAAAAGTATTTATTCAGTGTCTACTGTGTACCAGGCACCATGCTGGGAACTCAGCTTATCAAGGGAAACAAGCAAGATATGAAGTTGGAGAGACTGGAAGAGAGAACTTCAAGAAGGGTCTCATCATGGTGTTAAAGCTTAATGCCCAGCACTATGAAGAGCATATCGAAAGGTCTTTTAAGCTGGCGAATGATGTAGTTAGATTTGAGAGTAGAATGTCTAGAAAATACTGGACAAGGACATTGACCTGTAAGTTATTCGAAGAGACCCAAAACAATACTGTACTCCATCAAGCAGAAGAGTACTTTACAGAAGTCTTGCGAGTTTTGGAATTTTACCTCTGGTCTGTGTAAAGTGGGTCCAGGGGTCACCTAATAGGTGCTGTGCTCCTTTTCCCAATTCCAGGAAGCATAACTGGAATAGACATATTTAGCAACTGGCAGAAGCCTCACAATGGTTCACTGCCCAGTGGAGTGAGAGGTATTATACTGGGAAAGACCAAGTGGAAGGTACCACTACTAACTATTGCTAATGAAATATGAACCCCAAAGCACTGCCACATCCTTGGAAGAAGGATTATAGAGATCAGTACCACCACAAAGAACTTGAAAGATGCAGGGGTGGTGAGTAGCAGAAGAAGTTAAGTTATAAAAACCAGCTATAACCATGTAACCACCTCCAGAAGTAAGAATCATACTCCTTCTGTGTCACCTTTATTTTGAAATCTTTCTGCATGTATTTTAGACACACACGTCTTTGTTTCCTTTTTCTTCTTTCTTTATCATGGAACCTGAGTTATGCTGACTTCATATCACAGTATTGAAATACAGTTAATTTCACTCTCAGTATTTAAGTTACATGGTAATCAATGACTTAACTCTCAAGGACTTTCACCTTCACTTTTGGGGAAGGGCTTAGTGCAATTTCATTTGTACACGGGAGAGGTGGGCCACGTTGCAGGGGATTATGACCTTAGTATTGTCTGAATTTAGAGACTGACTGTGGTTTAAGGGAATGCATATTGTGTTGGGCTATGTCTGTTGATGACATGAACGTCTGAATTCGTAGAATGAGTAAAGTAGTCTGTCCTCTACACCCTGCGTGGTCCCTCTCCATTCAATCAGATAAAGGCCTGAAAATAACACAAGGTTGATAGCCCCAGATTTTCAAGGAATTTTACTACTTGAGAGTCCTTAGGAGGAAGTAGTTCTTCCTGTCTGAAGACCTGATGCTGGAAAATGAGCTCATCCTCATTCTATAGCAGCTTCCTGGTTATGGACCTGAACTGAGATATTGACAGTTATAGCAGTTTCTGTCTTCTAGACTCAAACTGGGACAATGGCTCTGCAAATTTTGTACTTGCCAGCTTCCATCACCCCAAGAGCCAATTCCTTAAAGTAAATATCATATATACTTATGTATGTGTGTATGTGTGTGTGGGTGTGTATTCAGTCCTGGAAGATATCACATTTCATGGACTGGAAAACAGCATTAAGACATCACAGATTCAATATAATCCATGAAAACCCCCCCAAAACACTTTTTGCAGATACGGAAAAAGTATTCAAAACATCGATATGGAATCCCAAGGGACCCCATAAACTAAATACTCTTGAAAAGTAAAACAAAGTTGGATGTCTCACAGTTCCTGATTTCAAAACATACTGGAAAGATATAGAAGTCAAAACAGTGTGGTAACGAAATATGAACCCCAAAGCACTGCTCTAGAGCAGTGCTAGAGAGCAATAGCCTAGAGAGTCCCAAAATGAACCATCTTATGAATAGTCAAATGATTTGTACATGAGTGCCATGAGCATCCAGTGGGGAAAAGATAATTTTTCAACAAAGAGAGCTGGCAAAACTAGACATCCACATGATAAAGCATGTTGGTGGACCCTTGGGAGTTCTCTCTGTGGCTCATCAAGTTAGGAACCTGACTTGTATCCACAGGGATACCAGTTTGATCCCTGGCCTCGCTCAGTGGGTTAAGGATCTAGCATTGCCAAAAGCTGAGGCACAAATCGCAGAAGTAGCTCAGATCTGGCATTGCTGTGGCTCTGGCACAGGCCAGTGGCTGCAGCTCTGATGTGACTCCAAGCTTGGGAACTTCCTTAATGCTGCAGGTGCAGCTCTAAAAACAGGGACGAAATGTTGCTGGACCCTTCACTTATAAAATACATACAAGAAACTCAAAATGTGCCCAAAATATTAAAATAACAGGGAAAACTATAGGTGCTTACAAAAATTATACAGAAAAGACTAAGAGCATTAGATTAGACCTTGGTTTCTCAGAACATGACACCAAAAACAAACTTGACAGAGGGCAAAATAGGTAAATTGGACTGTTTCAAAATGTAAAGTTCCTCTGCATCGAAGGATATAAATAACAGAGAGAAGTGGCAACCCACTGGAGCAAACAAATATCTTACAAGGAGATAATATGCCAAATATATAAGAAATTCAAGCACCCCAATAACAAATCATAATCTGATTAATAGACAGAAACTTTCTTGAAAGGACACTTTTCTAAAGAAGACATACCCATGGCCATAAAGCATACGAAAAAGACATTCAATATTATTAATCACACTTGTGCTCTCTTCATAGAAATCCAAGTACCATGAAAGACAGAAAGGAATTCCTCTAAAAGGTAAAAACAGAAATACCCTCTGATCCAATTTTTCCACTTCTGAGCATAAGCCCAAAAGCACTGAAATCAGGAACTCAAAAGAGATATTCTATTTGTAGAACCATATTCATAGCAGCATCATTCAGATCAGCCAACATGGTAAGGAAACCAATTGTCCATCAACACATGAATAGATAAACATAATGAGATATACAGAGTATTATGCAACATTTAACAGAATGAGTTTCTGACACATGCTGCCACACAGATAAAGTGAGTGAACATGTTAAATAAAATAAGCCATTCACTTTTCATAAATTTTATCTTTTGGAAAAGATTTATATTTCCAGGTAGGTTGGAAAAATAACACAGAAAGTTTCCAGACAACCTATATTCAGCTTCCTCTCTTATCTTTTATTATATGGTATATTTGTCATAATTAATTAACCATCACTATTACATTATTTTTATCAGAAATCCATACTTTAACTAGGTTCCTTAGTCTTTACAGATGCCCTGTTTCTCTGCAGAATCTGATTCTTGAAACCTCATTGCATCCAGATGTCAAGATTTCTCCAGTCCCTCCAAATGGTGACAGTTTGTCTGATTTTCTTTTCTGGATGACCTTGACCTTGATATTTTTGAGGAGTACTAGTTGGAAATTTTGTATAAAACCCCTCCATTAGGGTTTGTTTGAAGTTTTATTCACAATTAGAGCAGAGTTATGTGTTAGAAGGACCACAGGAGATCCCATCATGGCTCAGTGGTTAACGAATCTGACTAGGAACCATGAGGTTGTGGGTTTGATCCCTGGCCTTGCTCAGTGGGTTAAAGATCCAGCATTGCCATGAGCTGTGGTGTAGGTCACAGACTCGGCTCGGAGCCCACATTGCTGTGGCTCTGGCATAGGCCGGCGGCTACAGCTCTGATTACACCCCTAGCCTGGGAACCTTCATATGCCATGGCTGCAGCCCTTAAAAGACAGAAAGACAGAAAGAAAGACAGAAAGAAAGAAAGACAGACTGAAAGAAAGAAAGAAAGAAAGAAAGAAAGAAAGAAAGAAAGAAAGAAAGAAAGAAAGAAAGAAAGAAAGAAAGAAAGAAAGAAAGAAAGAAAGAAAGAAAGAAAGAAAAAGAAAGAAAGAAAGAAAGAAAGACCACAGTGATAGGGTACAATTTTCATCACGTTTTATCAATGGGTATGTACTCTCCAAGTAGATTACAACTGTTGATTTTAACCTTGATCATCTGACTCAGGTGCTATTTGTCATACTTCTTCACTGTAAATTTTCTATTTTCCCTCATTCCACACTGTTGCCTTTGGAAGGAAGTCACTTCCTCACACTTAATCACCGAAGATTTTACAGAAAGATTATAAATATAAAAAATTGGGATTACCACCTTTTCTCCCATACGTACTAGCAATTTCCCCAGTTATTCGTTTCAATACAACTTATGAATACTTATTTTGTACTTTGAGTTACATTTCAATTCTACATTATTATTTTTTTTCCCAGCCTTGGGCATCAGGGGGTCTTTCACTGGGCTAATGTTTTCCTTTGGTGTATTCCCATCACTGTATAGGGTTTAGCAGTTTCCTAATTTCTAACTCAGCAGGATGCTGCTCCAGACCTAGAACTAGCTGTTTCTTTCATAAAGCGGGGTAGTAGAAGACCATCATTATTTTTTTTCCTAGTGAAACAATACCATTTATGACCAAAATAAACATCTTTAATTGCAAGGATAAGCCATGTATTTTTTCCATAATATAATAAGACATATTAAAAATGAAGTTTCATATCACATGTGGCTCATGTCTTTTAATTGGAAAGGAAGGGACACTTTAGGGAATGACCTTTGCCCAGAATTCTATATTTTGCATCATCTATGTTTAAATACTCCTCCAGAGAAGGCAAAAGAGATGCACTTCCCCAGTCAAAATCTTATGTGAGGGTGGATTTCAGAAAGTGTAGAATGAATCTGGGATTCACTTAGTCTGTCTTCTGGTGTGCAGATTAGAACATAAGCCTCCTTGTGAGATCAAAGAGATCCTGGTTCCACTTAAGCAGAACTTTAGGACCTTTAAAAAAAAGTTCATGTGAGAAAGAGTGTCCAAACTGCTTTGGGATGAAAAGAGGACAACTGAGCACCCAAACCTTTGCATGAACTCCTACAAAGCTGGTAAGACTTGTGTTGGGGATTAACTTAGGTTTATGTAATACTTGGAGAAAGTGAGTCTGTTTAGTGCCATTGGTACCTGATACATACAACACACTTGTGGACAGAGAGAACGCTCAGGACATTTGTAGGCATGTTCTACATTCTAAAGTGTGATGATGGAAACGAAGGGACATGCCGGCAGCTTCTGATGGAAATGAGCACTGCTAGGTCAGGGGTATTGGAACTGAGGATGTGAGAGATAATGACAAGGAAATAATATCTGCTTCGGACTTTCAGCATATGTGCCACAGACATGATGACTTGATGATGGATATAGCAGAATGCAGGCCTCCCTTTGCCTCAGTGCCATCTGAGCATAGCACAGTGCAAAACAGTACTAGATTATATCTACAGGATATTTTCTTCATTATTTCATTCCTTCAACAAAAATGCATTAAATACATTCTACTGTCTAGATGCTCAACTTCTGTAATTTATTTCAATATACATCACTTTATAGATGAAATCTATAAAACGTATATATCTATATATCTAAATAGGTATATTGATATAGGTATGTTATGTGAATTATATATGTGTGCCTATCTATTTATCTATTTGTATAAGTATACATATATAGGTAAGGAGAGATATTTATAAAATATTCTTAATGAAAATATACAGCAAATAATTCTTCATTTGTTTGTTGAAGAAGATTGATCATGGTATTCTTAGAAAGCATCTAAGAAAACCACTGAACATTTTGTTAAAGATAGTATGCTGGTGTATGATCTGATTAAAGAGCATGGAGTTCCACAACTACCTCTTTAGTGGACACAGCATCTAACTCATGCAGCTGAGTATTACTAATCACAAAAAAATCACAGTCCTTCCTGCCTACATCACAAGACAGTTGCCATGGCTCAGGGTTATTTCACTGTGAATAACAGACCATGCCCTAAGCTGGAGTTGCAAAAGGCTTTATTTTCTTAATACAACACATGATAGTGATGTATTTCAAGCTTGAACAAAAAGTGCATCTTAAAAATTAGGTATGGCTCATGGCTCTGATACCAAGAAGGTAGTTTTTTCTTTTTTTTTTTTTCACACAGAGACTCCAGTACAAAATTTTGTTGCCATTCATCTAAATAACATTTGTTTGTACATGGGTATATATGTGTATAATATGTATTATCCTGTTTTTAATTAATACTGATCATGATCATCCTAACACACAAAGCTGTCCTCCTATTTTTAACTTTCAGATTTTTAACTTTACGGACCACGGCATATCTAACTGTTTTGTTCTTATCAATGACTTATGCAATAGGTGGTATCAAAGGACCATTCTGTATTTATGCACCTCTCTTCACATGTAGTTTAAATCTGTTCTCATCTTTCTACTATAGAAAGTGGTGCAATGATTGTCTTTGTCCTTGGAAGTGAGAATATTTGTTGAAAATGGAATCAATAGACTCATGTCTTCATGCAGTTGTAATACTGTAGATGCTGAAAATAACCCCTTAAGAGATTGTACCCATTTAGCCTCCTACAAAAATAGGTGGGATTCACTAGTATCCACAACTTGTCAGAACTCTATATCAACAGACTTTGCATCATGAAAAATACTTTAATAAATGGCAGGTGAAAAAGTAATCAAACTGGAGACTTAGTGTGAATGTATTTCAATGTGAATGAAATTGAGCGTTTTCACATGCTTCATTCTTTTTCATAAAGAGAAGAGTCTCTGTTAAAATTAATTGTTGTGCCACATTTAGTTTACAGTATTTTTCTAAGATTAATAAGTAAAATCCATTTATACGTGAAAATTATGCTTCTGTCTGGTATGAGTTGTAAATATACCAGTATGGGAATTATAATTTGTCATGGATTATGTGACAATTTGGAGAATATAAGGGCCCCCCCAAAAAAAAACCTGTCCAGTGTTTGGCATATAGCTATATATTGAATAAACTGCGTCTTTTTCCTTTTTCACCTCTCTTACTTGAAAAAAAAGAGGACAAGTCATTAAGGATGCATATTACAAGAATTCTACTGAAGTTTCAGATATGAACTGGAGCTTGTTCTCCCTCTAATTTTTCCTTTAGTGAGCCCCTGTGTCATAAGAAAATATATTGAAAGACCGAAAAATAATGAAAAAGGGGATACATTTAACTTTGGACAACATAATAAAATTTTAAATAGAGGCTCCTACTAATAACAGAAGCTGAACTTAAAATTGTAAACAACAAGAAAGTTTTGAGAAGTAAAGTAAAAATACATAAAATTAAAGCAGTAGATTCAAATAAATCTCATGATGGGCTGGAACACTGGCTTGGCATTCCTCGATAAAATTTTATGTTTGTTTCTTTCTCTATACCCTACCTTCTATCCTGTGTGTGTGTGCATGCTTATGTTTATTATTAATGACACTCTGAAATATTTAGACAATTATTCCTTAATACAATATTTACTTGAAGAGTATTTTATCACTGTACTTTATTCAAGATGTGAAAACATATGGAGTAAATTATGGAAAAGTTTTCTCTACTGCTGCAACAGGCAGCCCTAATATTGCTATGTCCTTGATAAAAACTGAAAAGAAAACATACAGCTGGAAAAATTATTCTCTCATGCCAAATGAAAAAATTAATATTCATTGTCTAAAGAATCATTGACTTTTTCATTATATTTCTTTTTTTTTTGTCTTTTTGCTATTTCTTTGGGCCGCTTCTGCGGCATATGGAGGTTCCCAGGCTAGGGGTCGAATCGGAGCTGTAGCCGCAGGCCTACGCCAGAGCCACAGCAACACGGGATCCGAGCCGAGTCTGCAACCTACACCACAGCTCATGGCAACGCCGGATCCTTAACCCACTGAGCAAGGGCAGGGACTGAACCTGCAACCTCATGGTTCCTAGTCGGATTCGTTAACCACTGCGCCACGACGGGAACTCCTATATTTCTATTTCTTATATCATTATTTACATACGCAAGCTTGGAAAATGGTTGAATAAGTATTATGATTTCCATCTTGTTCAGATAACACTGGGACACAGTAGTTAATGAGTACCCACTAGAAACTGGCATTTCCACGTTCATGTGTATATATTTGGCCACCAACCATAGTATTCATATCATAATTTTTCTTCCCTTTCTCCTTTGTAGATTTGTCTAAACAGTTCTTTCTCCTCATTCAGTGAAACAATGCAGCAAAACAACAGTATCACTGAGTTCATCCTCTTAGGATTGACACAGGATCCTAAAAAGCAAAAAATGGTGTTTGTGATCTTCTTCATTTTCTATGTGGGAACCTTGGGGGGCAATCTGCTTATCATTGTGACCATCAAGTCTAGCCAAACACTTGGGAGCCCCATGTATTTCTTCCTGTTTTATTTGTCCTTGGTTGATGCCTGCTTTTCAACTTCCATAGCCCTAGACTAATTGCAGATTCTCTGTCTACAAAGAAAATCATATCTTACAATGAGTGTCTGACTCAGGTCTTTGTGCTGCATTTATTCGGATGCATGGAGATCTTTGTCCTCGTCCTCATGGCCATGGATCGCTATGTGGCCATCTGCAAGCCCTTGAATTACCCAACCATCATGAGGCGCCAGGTCTGCATCATCCTGATTGTTCTGGCATGGATAGGGTCTTTTATACATTCTATGGCTCAGATTATCCTGGCCTTGAGATTACCTTTCTGTGGATCCAATTTGATTGATCACTACTGCTGTGATATGCAGCCCTTGTTGAAACTTGCCTGCATCGATATTTATGTGATGAATCTCCTGGTGGCATTTAATAGTGGGGCCCTTTGTGCAAGCAGTTTTGTCATACTGATGATCTCATACATTGTCATCTTGCACTCACTGAGAAACCATAGTGCAGAAGGGAGGAAAAAAGCTCTCTCTACTTGCACGTCCCATGTCATTGTAGTTGGCTTATCTTTTGGTCCATGTATATTTATATACACACGGCCCCCAACCACATTCCCCATGGACAAAATAGTGGAAATATTTTATACTATTGGAACACCCTTCCTCAATCCACTCATCTACACCCTGAGGAATGCAGAAGTGAAAAATGCTATGAGAAAGTTATGGCATGTCAGAATTTATTCAGAACACAAAATATGAATTGTGGGCTTGGCCTGACTACTAATTGATTCCTGGTTTGACTGATTCTGTGCAGATATACAATATAATAATGTCTGACTATTGCAGGAATAACATAAATCAAATTTAAGATTATGACTTGATATTTTTCAAGTTCACAGGCAAGATAAATGCCAAGGCTTCTCATTCTTTAAATAGAACAAATTTATTGATTCTAACCATGTTCTTTTGTGAAAGTTTATTTTGAAATAAATTTGGTAAAATCACGACTTTTTTTCATTATTTTTACTTTCTGGGGCATGACAAAATTCAGTGTATACTCATACCTCAACATCATCATGCCATGGATGAGAAAGGCCAAATGAGTGGAAATGTCATGATTCCAATGTTCCTTCATCTAATCCAAACCTCCCTAACACCAGCACCGTTACACACACAGATACAGACAAACACTGTTCATAGTTATTTACATTCAGAGGAAGAGATGACGGTAAAAGGAAGAAAATAAAAAGATAATATGTACATGAAAAAATAAATGGACAAGGGGACTCCCGCAGGTCCCATCTTAACTCTTTTTTGTTCTTTCATCCAACTCAGTTACATGCTCATCTTTCTTGCAATTTTGGTTTTAAGAGATCTTCTCTCAGTGTTCAGTAGGTATTCTGTGAAAATTGTTCCTCATAAAGATGTATTTTTGATGTACTTGAGGGAGATAAGCTCCATGTTCTTCTATTCTACCATTTTATTCCGTTCCCAACTTGGTAGCATTCTTAATCAGAGTAGAAACCTCCATAGGAACAAAAATATGAACTGTAATTCATGAATTGCTGGAGGCTCAGCATAGACAACTGTGAGAGTTAAAACTCCTGGGAGACTTAGTCATAGGAAGGCACCCACAGTATTGTGGGATTTATCTCCAAAGATTGAGCATGTCCCCACAGTACGTATCACAGAAAAGTCCCCTCATGCTTTCAGCAGGAGAAGAGAGAAGGAACCACTTCTGTTTCTGGAAAAAGACAGCCCTCCAAAATTGAATCAAAAGTAAGAGATCATTTGAACACCAATCACTATAAGTGAAAAAGAATTTGTGATTAGAAATCAAACAAACAAACCAAAAACCTCACTGCAAACGGAAGTCCAGAAATAGATGACTTCACTGAGGACTTCTACCAAAAATACAAAGAACTTATAAGAATCCTTTTCACACTCTTCCAAAAGACTGAAGAGGAAGGAAAACTCCCGAAGTCATTCTATGAAGCCACCATCACAAATACCAAAACTGGATGAAGGCAATGACAAAAGAAAAAAATACAGGCCAATATATTTGATGAATATAGATGCAGAAATTCCCAACAAATACTCACAAACTGAATCCGACAACACATTAAAAAAAATCATACACCACAATTGTATTCATCCCAGGCTCACAAAGATTGTTAAAACATATGCAAATCAATCAATGTGATACATACACCATGTCAACAACAAAACCACATGATCATCTCAATTGATGCAGAAAAGGCATTTGATAAAATTCAACATCTATTCATGATTAAAACTCTTACCAAAGTGGGTATAGAATGAATATTTCTCAACATAATAAAATATATTTGGGAGTTCACTTCATGGTGCAGCCGAAACAAATCCAACTAGTAACCATGAGATTGTGGGTTTGATTCTTGTCCTTGCTCAGTGGTTTAAGGATCTGGCATTGCCATGAGCTGTGGTGTAGGTCACAGATGCAGCTCAGATCTGGCACTGCTGTGGCTGTGGAGTAGGCCAGCAGCTGTAGCTCTGATTCGACCCCTAGCCTGGGAACCTCCATATGCCATGGATGTGGCCCTAAAAAGACAAAAAAAAAAAAGACATTTTTGACTAACCCACAGCCAACAAAATACTCAATGGTGAAAAGCTGATATCCTTCCTGCTAAAACCTGGACAAAGATGCCCACTCTCATGTCTTCTATTCAACATAGTATTGGAAGGTCTCACCACAGCAATCAGAAAAGAAAAAAGAAAGGAGATTTATCCAAATTGGAAGAGGAGAGATAAAATTATTGTTATATGCACATGACATTGTATGATATATAGAAAATTCTAATGATTTGACACAAAAATTACTACAACAGGTAAATTCAGCAAGTTAGTAGGATACAAGATTAACATCCAGGAATTGGCTGCATTTCTTTACAGCAACAGTGAAATATTAGAAAAGGAAAGTAAAAACAAACAAATAAACAAAACATTTCCTTGTAAAATCACATCAAAAAATAAAATACAAAGGAATAAACCTGCCCACAGAGGTACAATCTTATATGCCTAGAAATACAAAACTTGGATAAAGGAAACTGAAGATGATTTAAAGAAATAAAAAAATATACCATGCTACTACTGGCTTGTAAGAATTAATATTGTTAAAATGCCCATATTATCCAAAGCAACCAACAAATTTAAGAGCATACCTCTCAAATTATCCATGATACTTTTTCACAGAACTAAAAGAACTAGAACAAAATTTCTAAATTTTATATGGAACCATAAAAGACCCAGAATTGTCAAAGCAATCCTGAGAAAAAACAACAGACCTGGAGGCATAACCCTCCAAGACTTCACACCATACTACAAAGCCACAGTTATCAAAGCAGTGTGGTACTGGAACAAAAGCAGATATGTGGACCAATGAAACAGAATAGAGAGCCCAGAAATAAACCCATACCCCTATGACCAATTAATCTATGACAAAGCAGGAAAGAATATACAATGGCAAAAAGTCTCCCCAACAAGGGTTGCTGGGAAAACTTGACAGCTCTAGGTAAAAGGATACAATTAGACAAACATCATATACAAAAATAAACACGAAATGGATTAAAGACCTAAATGCAAGACCAGATTCTTTAAAAGTCCTAGAAGAAAACATAGCCAGAACTCTCTTTGACATAAATTATGACAATATTTGTGATTTGTCTCCTAAATCAAATGAAATAAAAGCAAAAAAATAAGTAAGACCTAATCAAATAGGGTCTAAATGAAGAAATATATACCAACATTACAGTGAGGTACCACCTCACACAGGTCAGAATGGTCATCATTAAAAGTCTATAAATAAAAAATTTTAGGGTGGGTGTGAAGAAAAAGCAACCCTCTTATACTGTTGGTGGTAACATTTTCCACTATGGAAAACAGCATGGAAATTCCTTGGAAAACTAAATAAAGTTGCCATGCTACAGCAATCACACTCCTAGCCATATATCCCAAGAAAAATATAATTCAAACAGATAAATGCACACCCATCTTTATAAAGCACTATTCTCAACAGCCAAGATATGGAAGCAAACTAAATGTCCTTGGACAGATGAATGGCTATAGAAGATGTAGTATATATGTACAGTGGAATACTACTCAGCCATAAAAAGAATGTAATAATGCCTTTTGCAGCAATGTGTATGAACTGAGAGATTATCATAGTAAATGAAGTCAATCAGATAGAAAAGGACAAATTTCATATGGTATCAATTTTTTGTAGAATCTAAAAATTATACAAATGAGCTTATTTAAACATCAGAAACGTACTCAAAGACACAGAAAACAAATGTTTGTTATCTAAGAGGAAAGGGGATTGGAAAGGGGAAAAATAGGAGTTTGGGATTGACATATACAAACTACTATGTATAAAGACATAAGCAAAAAAGTCCTACTGTATAGCACAGGGAACTATATTCAATATCCTATAATAAACCATAATGAATAAAAAAACTCACAATAAAACTTATGGGAATAAGTGAGCCCATGTGATATTGAAGCATAACAGGATGTTAATAAACAGGTCTAAACATATGAGTTTTTTTAACAAATATATCAGTGAAATCCAAAGTAGAAAGAAGAGATTTCTCAACATATTCTGAATCAATTGGATATCAATATGTCATAATAAAAAAAAAAAGAACTTCGGGAACCACTCCAAACTACACACAAAAATTAATGAAAAGTGAGTCAGAGAACTAAACGCTACATCTGAATTTGTAAAAATTTGAGAAGAAATTTTTTTAACCTGAGGTAGAATAATATTTTAGACATAACAATTAAGTACAAACCATAAAAAATAAAATAACAAATCCTGTAATAATTTAAATCTTCTGCTAAGCAGATATTATCTGTAAAACATAAAAAAGCAATCCACAGCCTAGTAGAACATATGTGTATTTATAAGTATGTATGTATACATATATATATATGAATTTACATAGTATAATACATATATGCATAAATTTCCCATATAAATATATTTTATATTTATTATAAAATATATTATAAATGACAAAATACCTATATCTAGAATACCTGTACCTACACAAAATACATATATACATATACAGAGAGAGAGAAAATATATAAGTAGCCCTTAAAACATAGTAATAAGAAACCCAGAATTCCTACTTTTAAATTGTGCAAAGCAATTAAAAAGAAACTTTCAGGAAAAAAAGATACTACACAAATGGCCAAAAACAACATTTTAAAAAAGGAAAGAAAGAAGGGCATTTGCAGCAACATGGATGGACCTAGAAATTACCACGCTAAGTGACGTCAGTCAATGAGACACCAGCATCAACTGCTATCACTTACATGTGGAATCTAGAAAAAGGACACAATAATCTTCTTTGCAGAACAGATACTGACTCAGAGACTTTGAAAAACTTACGGTTTCCAGATGAGACAGGTTGTAGGGTTGGGGGATGCACTGAGGGTTTGGGACGGAAATGCTGTCCAATTTGGTTTTGATGATTGTGGTACACCTATAAATGTAATAAAATTCATTAAATAATTAAAAAATAATAAATAAATAATTAAAATGCTCAACATCATTAGACATCAGGGAAAGCAATAAATCTCAATAAGTGTAGAATGGCTCAAAGAAAACAAAATAACAGCAAGTGACAAGAATGTGGAACAATTCTTGTATTTGAACCTAGAACCCCAGCCTTTTTTAAAATTTATTTAATTTTATTGAAGTATAACTGGCTTAAAATGTTGTATCAGTTGTCAGATGTATATCAAATGTGGTCATTAATATGTCCGTTCTTTTTTCCCATATGGGTTCATACAAACCACTGAGTAGATTTTCCCGTGCTATACAGTAGTTTCTCATTAATCTATACAGTAGTGTATGTTGTGTTATTCCCACCCTCCCAATTTTTCCCTCCCATGCAACAGTTTCACCTATGGTAACCATAAGATGGTTTTGAAATCTGTGAGTGTGTTTCTGTTTTATAAATAAGTACTTTTGTGTCATTTTTATTAGACTTTGCATATAAGTCCTATCATACGATATTTACCTTCCTTTGTCTGACTTACTTCACTCAGTATGATAATCTCTAGGTTCATCCATGTTGCTGCATATGGCATTATTTCATTCTTTTATTATGGCTGAGTAATAGTTCATCATATATACATGCACCAACTCTTCTTTATCCATTCCTCCATCGATGGACATTTAGGTTGCTTCCATGTCTTGGCTATTGTAAATAGTGCTACAATGAATACTAGGGTATATTTATCTTAGAATTATGGTTGTCTCTAGATATATGCCCAGTAGTGGGATTGCTGTATCATATGATAGTTCTGTATTTAGTTTTTCAAGGAACTTCCATACTGTCCTCCATAGTGGTTGTACTAACTTACATTCCCACCAACAGTGTAAGAGGGTTCCATTTTCTCCATACCCTCTCCAGCATTTATTGGTTTGTAGACTTTTTGATGATGGCCATTCTGACTGGTGTGAAGTGATACCTCATTGTAGCTTTGATTTACATTTCTCTAATTATTAGCAATGCTGAATTCTTTTCATGTGTTTTTTATCCATTTGTCTGTCTTCTTTGAATGTCTATTTCAATCTTCTGCCCCTTTTTTGATTTTGTTTTGTTTGAGATAAAGCCCCATGAGATGTTTGTGTATTTTGAGGATTAATCCCTTGTCAGTCACTTTGTTTGCAAAGATTTACTTCCATTCTGTGGGCTGTCTTTTTTTTTTTTTTTTTCAGTATCCTTTGCCGAGCAAAAGCTTTAAAGTTTTTTTATTTCTTTGTTTGTTTTCTTTTTAGGGCTGCACTCACAGCACATGGAAGTTCCCACGTTAGGGGTCAAACTAGAGCTGCAGCTGCAGTACTAGATCCGAGCCTCATCATTGTCCTACACTGCAGCTCATGGCAATGCCGGACTGATTAACTCACTGAGTGATGCCAGGGATCAAACCCACATCCTCATGGATACTAGTTGAGTTCATTACCTCTGAGACAAAATGGGAACTCCTAAAAGTTTTTAACTTTAACTAGGTCCCATACATTTATTTTTGTCTTTACTGGCATTATTCTAGGAGGTGGCTCTAAGATATTGCTGTGGTTTATGTCAAAGGATACTCTGTCTATGTTTTCCTCTAGGAGTTTCACAGTGTGTATCCAGCCTTATGTTTAGGTCATAAATCCATTCTGAGTTTATTCTGGGGTATGGAGTTAGAGATTGTTCTAATTTCATTCTTTTACATGTAGGTGTCCAGCTTTTCCAACACCTCTTATTGAAGAGACTGTCTTTCCTCCACTGTATGTTCTTGCCTCTTTTATCATAGATTAGTTGACCATAGGTGCTAAAACCCCACACTTGTGCTTTGGATATGTCTCCACATTTTTAATGTCACCTCGTATTCCATAATGACCACCACACGGGTCCCAGAGATGATTTATCTGGAACATTTTCAAGTTTTTGTTTATTTTCATAGCCCTGTGATAACTGGGGCAGGGACACACATTTTTCCATCAAATACTTTAATACTGTGTCACTAATGTTATGCCCTCACTGCTTTGGTTCTTAGGCAGTGGATACTAGGTTTCCAGAAATGCCTTCATATGGTTAAAACAGAAGTTTTCTCTCTAATGCAAGTACACAGTTTTAACTGTATCACAAGTCCTCATGCTGGAATTATTCCATCCTTGCTATACACAACATTCAGCTTTCTTAGAAACCCAGGTTAAGAGAGAAAAGGGACTCATATATTTTGGGTGCAAGTGCAGGGGAACACAATTCCCCACTCAAGAATGAGTATTTCTCAAGTATGTCTCTCCAGCATACCTGCTTCCATGACAAAGCCTTTCCATTAAAAGAGATAATTAATTCCTAGGAGAGAAAATTGCAGCTACAAGACAAGGCCATTGAACATTTAAACATCCATGCACTGCAGGTTAATGTCTTTTTGGTCTGCATTTACACAGCAGGATTCATCAAGTGTGGAATAATCCATTGGAATGTGTTTCTACCGCACACTCTGCCTTCTGCTTATTGGGGCCAGGGTCATCTACAGAAGACTGTTTCTCCAGAGTGTTCCTAATGAACCCATTCTAAATTCAGCTCCCAGCTTTTCTGTGAAAACTATTTGAGGCTTTAGACTTATGAGGAAAGATTTAGACTTAAAAAAAAAAAAACTTACTTTTCTATTGATTTTATATTGAATTATCTAAACAGTCTCTTCTATGTGTGCTATATCTTTCAGAGGGAAAGGTACTTATTCCAAAAGGAGGTCGATTTGAAGACAGGATTATTTCTGAACATCCCCAAATAGCATTAAGACCATCTAAGCCAGAAGGTCAGTTTCCAGTGCTTCCTAAAGATTGCTACTTTCCATACATTGGATTTATCATTTTTCGGTCCTTTGCAAATATAGTAATAGAGCATTTGACCTTCACTACTTCCTTCAAGAGATAGTTGATAAGTACCATTACCCTAATTTGACAGATGAAAGGCTCATAGAGATTATGAAATCTGTAGGATCCAGATCTCTAACACCAGATATCCTGCTGCAGCCCTGAGGTACTTCCTTTAATGATTAAGACTAATTATGAGAATGAAACAAAATTTAAATCCACTCCACACATGAAAAATATATAAATGTGACTATATTATTTAAATGATACAAATAATAACCTGCTTCGTCCAAATATGAAGAACTTTTCCTTGGTTCTACCGTGAGGCATAATATGAGTCTCTATGGCTTCATTAAAAGTAAATTCTTTCAGTTTATTGCATGCTTAAAGATTTCTCTGAATGACTGCTCAAAATGTCAATTCTTCCTACCCCCAGGTTCAAAGACGGTCATAAAACTAAATCAAGGATCTTTGATTATCTAGAAACGTATGGAGGATATGTTCATATACGTTTCCTCTACCGATACTCATAACAGCCTGTAAGGTGGACAATATGATTCTCACTTGACATAAGAGGAAACAAGGATGTAAGGTGCCAAGAAATATACCCCAGTTCAAGAAGTTACAATTGAGGAAAAGCAAATTAATATCTGGTCTTTATGATTCTCCAAATAACATTCTTCACCACTGGGATAGTCATTTTCAAAATTTTGCAGAAAAGCCTGTGGGAATATGCTTTGGAAGGGAATCAGGAAGAGAAGAAATGAAGTAAGGGAAAGACAAAGATAAAATGGACCTTCAGGGAGTTCCCATTGTGGCTCAGTGGTTAACAAATCCGACTAGGAACCATGAGGTTGCAGGTTTGATCCCTGGCCTTACTCAGTGGGTTAAGGATCTGGCATTGCCGTGAGCTATGGTGTAGGTTGAAGATGTGGCTCGGATCCTGCGTTGCTGTGGCTCTGGCATAGGCCAGCGGCTACAGCTCCGATTAGACCCCTAGCCAGGGAACTTCCATATGCCGTGAGAGCGGCCCTAGAAAAGGCAAAAAGACACACACACACACACGACCTTCATTCAAATCAGTACCACACAATTATTAAAATTTGGGAATTGTGATATGTTACACTGCATGTACATGTGTATGTATACTTATGCATCTGCTAAATTTGCTTCATATATTGGATTGCCTCTGATACTGGATTAAAGTAATATTATTATTATGGTCATACCAAAAATAATTTACTAGTTAGACATTGTTTATTATAAAATATTGATCATGGATTAAGAATGGGGAGAAAAAAGATATAATCATCTTTTTGATCTTTATTATTTGCTTGATATTGGGCAGGATCCTTCCTTTATGCTTCTATTTCTCAATGTGTAAAACAAGCATGAAAATGAGAGTAGGAATTTTCTCACAAGTGTGTAATGAGAAATAAACAACCACTGTCTGCAAAAACACCAAGAGCAAGGTAACTGTTCTGTAAGTTATTATTACCATTACTGTTAACATTCGTTTCTGAGATTGTTTCTCATCTGCAAAATGCGTGCAATCATACCACCCACTCAGGGTGCTATCATGTCATGCATATAGCAAACAAGCATTAAAAGTATATCTATAAGCTGTTAGAAAGTCATGGGACTTAGACAACATACTTCACCAAAGCTATTACAATAACTCCTGTATTCTTTCATTACTTTCCCATCACCAATGCCCTGTGACACTTCAGGTCCACTGGCATTATAGTCTGGTATTGGGGTTCCTTTCTCTGGCTTCCACCTCCTTACAGAAACTCAGCCCACTTCTTCCAAGTGACACAAACATCTTTACTAGAGTTAGATGCTATATTGCCTCTTTTTCAAACCCTTCTGCATCCTTCCACTCACATTCTCAATTACTTTTTCTGGGTTAAGATTTCCTAAGAAAAAAAGGGAAAATTCTTTAGCATGGAATTCATAGACTTTGCATGCATTTTCAACCACATGTTTTAGGCTTAACTACACTCTATGTGAGATCTGCTCACTGCCTCACCTGAGGCTCTGAGCGATCTCACAGGATTAAGCGTGCACAGATCATCTCCTGCCTCTGTGTTCATGACGTTCCTCATGTCTATACTCTAAAATCAGCTTCCTCCAGGAGAGAGTTTGAGTAATCTTCCAGAGATCAGACCCTTCATTTTATATATCAAAAAAACTCCTGGGAATTCATAACTAAAGAGAATCTAGGCATTTATTGTTTAGTACATAGAGATCTTAATGAATTCAAGTTGAGCTAATAAAAAGTGACTTTTTTTTTTCAGATGATATAATTAATCATAACAAGAAAGACATGGAGACCAGGAACAACGTGGCAGAGTTTGTTCTACTGGGGCTCACACAGAACCCACAGATGCAGAAAGTCATATTCGTGGTGTTTTTGATCGTCTACATGGTCTCCATGGTAGGAAATGTGCTCACCGTGGTCACCATCACCCTCAGCCCGCTGCTGAAGTCCCCCATGTACTATTTCCTGGCTCATCTCTCTTTTATCGATGCTTGCTATTCCTGTGTCAGTACCCCTAAACTGATTGTAGATTCTCTATATGAAAAGAAAACCAGTCTTTTCAATGCATGCATGACTCAAATCTTTGGGGAACATTTCTTTGGAGGTGCAGATGTCATCCTACTTACTGTGATGGCCTATGACCGCTATGTGGCCATCTGCAAGCCCTTGTACTATGCAACCATCATGAATCGGCAGCTATGTGGCCTGCTGGTGGGAGTGTCATGGGCGGGAGGCTTTCTCCATGGATTCATTCAGATCCTCTTCATCTTCAGATTGCCCTTCTGTGGCCCTAATGTCATAGATCACTTTATGTGTGATCTGAATCCTTTGCTGGATCTTGCCTGCACTGACACCCATACTTTAGGGCTCTTTGTTGCTGCCAACAGTGGTTTCCTATGTCTGTTAAACTTCCTCCTCTTGATGGGTTCCTATGTGGTCATCCTGAACTCACTAAGGACCCAGAGCTTGGAGGCAAGGCAAAAAGCCCTCTCGACCTGTGTCTCCCACATCACAGCAGTCATCTTATTCTTCGTGCCCTGCATATTTGTGTACGTGAGACCAGCAGCTACTTTACCTATTGATAAAGCTGTCGCTGTATTCTACACTATGATAACTCCCATGTTAAACCCCTTAATCTATACCTTGAGAAATGCCCAGATGAAAAATGCTATTAGGAAATTGTGCAGTAGGAAACTGATTTCAGGTGAAATATAAATGTGCTTATATTAGCACATGTGCTTAGAGCCCCAAGTTGACTGAACAGAGGCAAGGTTCAAAAGCACACTGTTGATAATTCAGCAGATAATACCTATTTGCTGAGGTAAAGAAAAAAAATGAGCTTTTCCAAGTTATAAAGTCCTGCCAAGAGGGGAGAAGAAATGGGTACAAGATAAGTGTTAAAAACTAGCTCAGGACTCTTCTTTATGTATTTGAAAAACTCTACCAAATTGCCAGTGAGTTTCTCTAATTTCCTCAATGTTTATGGATTCAAAACCCTCATTAAACAAAATAAAATATACTGGAATTTTCAATAATCTTTATAACAACCCAAAGAGTTAGGCAGAAACTATATCTCCCCCTGATATATAAGGAAACAAACCCAAAGAAGAAGCTCCAAAACAGAAATATCTAAGAATAACTGGAATCCAACTGAGTCTGTGACCATGTTCTTAACTGCTGTGATATACTGCAGCCAGTGATGATAGAAAGGAACCATGACTACTGGTTAATATTTATAAATATGCAGACTCTTCTGAAATACATATATGTGTGTGTGTATATGTGTGTGTATATATATGCATGAATATATATAGTATTATGTTATATATATTTTATTATATATGACTAAATTCTGGTGATGTTCATTAATAACACTTAGCAGTTTTTATACATTATAGCTGACGGTTTTATGCGAACTGTAACACTGTATATAATTTTCTCTAGGAATATGAAAGCAATAGGCCACTTATATCAAATCATTAAGTAAAGAATGTTATACTAATTTCCAAATTTCTTGGTGCATTCAGAATCTTTTTGCATTGCACATGTAAATATTTTATGCTGATGATTAACCAGAAATAGGGACAATTCAAATAAAATATTTCACGACAGACTGGATTTCAATTGATTAAATAAAGTCATACTCTATAAAGTACTTGCCTACTTTCTAACAAAAGTTTTCTACAATTTGCACACGTCCTGGCTCATAATAAAAACCAAATGGGAGTTCCATCATGGCTCAGCAGCTAACAAATTTGACTAGCATCCATGAGGATGCAGGTTCAATCCTTGGCCTTACTCACTGGGTTAAGGATCTGGCGTTGCCCTGAGCATGTAGGCGTGCGTTGCAGACATGGCTTGGATCCTGTGTTGCTGTGGCTGTGGAGTGGGCCAGAAGCTACAGCTCCGATTTGACCCTTAGCCTGGTAGCCTCCATATGCCATGGGTGTGGCCCTAAAAAGCTAAAAGCAAAAAATAAAACAAAACAAAAACAAATGAATATATTTAAATATACAGGAGGATGAATAAAGCTAATAAAATAGAGGCCAAAAAAAGTAGTACTGGTGATAAGGAAATTCTCTCTACCTTTATCTGTTTCAGAGTTTCAGATGAACTCTGGTTATATCTCTTTGGGAAACCATAATTTGTATTTAATCCTATTTAATCATGATTAAAATAGGAATAAGAGATAAACTGAAACTGAATATGGCATTATATGAATAAATGGTTTTCCTTATTATTCCCCCTGCTCTTAGCAAGTTTCATCACTATATGAGTGTGGGCTTTTTTTTAATATCTCTGTTAATCAATTTGCTTTGGGTAACATTTTGTTATAAAAAGTTATTTTTTAAAATATGTAGCTTTATTTACACACAAAGTGATTTCAGGATAAATATATTATATTCATTCCTTCCATACTAAATTCATTAAACAACAAATATTTTTGAGCCCAAGGAATGTATCACATACATTAAAAGCTGCTGGGGATTCAGTGTTGAATTGAAAAAAATAATCCCAGGGATGCCTTCTCAGAGCTTAGAACCATTAAGAGAATCACAAGGAGAACAGAAAGTAAAATACACCTTTATAAAAAGTAAGAGAGTAGAAGCACTGGTTGCTATGAAAGCATGCATGATGGTCATACAACAAACACCTGGGGATTTAGAAAAGACTGCAGGAGTAAAAGGTCTCAGAAAAATGGAACTCAAAGGGTAAAAAAGATTCAGTAGATTGAACAGACATCAGTTGGAGCAAGACTGTTCTGAGGAGATGGAATATGTAACAAAGGCAAAAAGGTGAAAATAAAAATGCAGGAATCCTAATAAATGTGATGTAGCTGTGGAGGTTAAATCAAATATTCATTCAAAAAGTACTTACTGAATGCCCACTGTGTACCAGGCACCATACTGGACACTTAGCTTATCAAGGGAAAATAGCAAGATATGAAGTTAAAGAAATCAGAACAGAGAAGTTCAAAAGGGTCTTATCATTGTGTTAAAGCTTAATGCTCAGCACTATGAAGAAAATACTGGAAGGATTTTTAAGCTAGAGAATGATGCAGTTAGATTTGAGATTTAGAATGATGATTCTAGATATAGAATGGAAAATAGATTGAAGAGAGTAAGACAGGCAGCAGAAGAGTAAAGATGTTACTGCAATGATTTGAATGTGAAATGATGGAAGCTTGAACTTCAGTGGTACCAGATGTGATGCAGAATGTTCTGGACACCTGCTGCATTAGGTGAAGTCTCCTTCCCTGGGCCAGTGCACCCAGCAATAACTGCTGTGTGTCTGGGCTGCTGATAGCCCATAACCCCATTCTTTACAGACAATTGCATCAGAGAAAATTGGAATTGCCTCATTTGAAAATTATGTCCACCATCCTAGGGTCTACTGGTCAGCAATAAATGGCTGGAGCAGGGGTGAAAGGCTGGTCCCCTTGACTTAAGGTGGAACCAGTATCTTTGTACAATAAGTACTCCAGAACTCCCACAGTGCCAGGATAAAGTGAAACTCTAATTGAGACTATATCCCTTTCCTTCTACCATAGGCAGCTTCCCTCAATCCTTCTGCTCAAAGATTACTTTTATAAATTTCTGTCTCAACATCTGCATCTAGGAAAACCAAATTAAAATGGAGAAATAAAGATTCAATAAATATTTAGAAGTAGAAAAAAAAAAAAAACTTGATACAGGATGAAGCTGTGAGAGGGAAGAATCATGAATGAAATCCAGATTCTGACATTGACCACTGGATGCTGAGGAAACCAAGAAGAAGGAACAGAGAGAAGAAGAATGTTCTTTGTCAGTGAAGAGGTCTCTCCACCCCAGTGGACACGGCCACTCACCCTGTGACTGAGGATTAACCCTTCCTTACCTGAAGAAACTGTAATGAGCTCTCCTGTGACAGTTGTCATCAAAGACATTGCCATTTCTCCTCAGGAACCACCACAAACACCCCAAATTCCTTTCAGTTCTTTAACCAGTCAAAAGTCCCAGCAGGCACCTAAAAGTGAGGTACTGTGTGACACAAGAGGCATGCACTGCACTCCAAAATAACTACTTGAGTTTTCTAATTTGTACAGGTAGAGTCCAGGGACTACTTGTGGGAATAGATAGTCATAGAAAAAAGCATAAACTTTGATCAGATCTGATGTATTGATATGCACTCACTAATCAGAGATTCGGCATTTACTGTTGCAGCTTAAGAAAGGCTCTTACAGTTTGTGAGGTGTGACTAACACATGAACCAAATGATGGCCCACAGTGAGCAGCCTAGAAATGCCACACCTGCCTTGGCTTAATGTAGAAGAAGAGATTCAAAGTTGTAAATATTTTGGAAGATTAGAATGGGTTTATCATTTAACGTTTACACCGCCACCCTGAGAAGTTTTGAACACAAAAATTTCACCATAACTCTGAGGGATACATTTGTAAGGAGAAATTCAACATCCTGGAACAGCTCTGTGATGGCTGCCCTCTGTAGGCCAGCACTCTAATGGAAAATACTAGATTGCACTGCCTTGGGAAATGTAAATTCGAAGAATGTGGCTTGATCCCAGGTAAAAAATGCCATTCATTTTCATAAATCTTATATTTTGTGACAGGTTTATACTTACAGGTAGGTTGGAAAAATAATACAGAGAGTTTCCAGGTAACGTATATTCAGTTCCCCCCTCATATTAGTATGGTACATTTGTCATAATTAATTAGCCACCATTATTACATTATTTCTAACAAAAATCCATATTTTAACTAGGATTCATTAGTCTTTACCGATGTCATATTTCTAACATCTGACTCCGGAAACCACATTATATTCAGGTGTCAAAGTTTTCTCCAGTCCCTCCAAATAGTGACAGTTTCTCTGACTTTTCTTGTTCTGGATGACCTTGACCTTGATAGTTTTGAGGAGGACTAGTTGGCTCTTTTGTATAAAACCCCTCCTTTGGGGTTTGTCTGGTATTTTGCTCACAATTAGAGCAGAGTTATGAATATAAAGACCACAGAGATAGGAAATAATTTTCAGCACAACATAAGAATGGGTACATACTCTCAAAGTGATTACAACTGTGGATTTTAACTTTGACCGACTGACTTAGGTCCTGTTTGTCCTATTTCTCCACTATAAATTTACTATCTTCCCTCATTCCATAGTGTTGTCTTTGGATGGAAGTCACTTCCTCACACTTAAAAATTGGACATTTTGTGGATGGAGTATCTATATAAATCATCTGGAATTCTATCTAGTCTCCCATATGTACTAGTAATTAATCCAATTATTAATTTCATTATAACTTATGAATATTTATTTCATACTTGAGTTATACTTCAATTCTATGTTATTTTTTTCCATCTTTGGACATCAGGGGTCTTTCATTTGGATCCTGTTTCCTTTGATGTATCCTCATCACTGTGTGTGGTTAAGCACTTTCCTACTTTCTGGCTCTACAAGATGCTGCCCCAAACCCAGAATTAGCCATTTTTTCATAAAGCCCTGATTCATTGTTTGGAGAATGATATTACTAACAAATACTGGGGGAACTTAACTGTGAATGAAATTGAGCATTTTCATATGCTTAATTATTTTTAATAAAAAGAAGAGTACCTGTCAAAATAAATTATTTTGTCTGTTATTTAGTTTACAGTATTTTTCTAAGATTAACAAGTGAAATCCATTTATACTTGAAAATTATGTTTTTGTCTGCTATGAGTTGTAGATGGAATTTACCAGTTTGGCAATTACAATTTGTTATGGACTCTGAAATAATTTGGAGAATATAAGGGCACATAAAACAGTTTGTCCAGCTTTTGGCATATAGCTAGATATGAACAAATTTCGTCTTTTTATTTTTTTTACCTCTCTCACATGGAGAGTACAAGGCACTAAAGATGCATTTTACAAGAATTCTACTGAGTTCCAGATATGAATTGGAGCTTGTTCTCCTATTATTTCCTTTAGTGAGTCCCTGTGTCATAAGAAAATACATTGAAGAAAAATAATGAATAAGGGGACACATTTAACTTTGGACAATATAATATAATTTAAATAGGGGCTCCTATTAATAACAGGAGCTGAACTTAAAATAGTAAACACCTAGAAAGTTTTGAGAAGTAAAGTAAAAAGACAAAATTAAAGCAGTAGATTCAAATAAATCTCATAATCGGCTGGAACACTGGCTTAGCATTCATTGACAAAATTTTATGTTTATTGTTTCCTTTTCTACAGCCCACCTTCTATCCTATGTGTGTGTATGTATGTAGGTTATATTATGAGACATTCTGAAATGTTTAGACAATCATTCCTCAATATAATATTTACTTGAAGAGTATTGTATCATTGTGTTCTCTGTTCAAGATGTCAAATCACAATGAGTAAATCATGGAAAAATTTTCTCTGCTTCTGCAACTGGAAGAATGTCAACTAATATTGATATGTCCTTGACAAAAGCTAAAGAAAACATTCAGCTGGAAAAATTATTCTCGCATGCCAAATAAATTAATATTTGTTTTCTAAAGAATCATTGACTTTTTCATTATATTTCTATTTCTTATATCATTATTTACATACGCAAGCTTGGAAAATGGTTGAATAAGTATTATGATTTCCATCTTGTTCAGATAACACTGGGACACAGTAGTTAATGAGTACCCACTAGAAACTGGCATTTCCACATTCATGTGTATATATTTGGCCACCAACCATAGTATTCATATCATAATTTTTCTTCCCTTTCTCCTTTGTAGATTTGTCTAAATAGTTCTTTCTCCTCATTCAGTGAAACAATGCAGCAAAACAACAGTATCACTGAGTTCATCCTCTTAGGATTGACACAGGATCCTAAAAAGCAAAAAATGGTGTTTGTGATCTTCTTCATTTTCTATGTGGGAACCTTGGGGGGCAATCTGCTTATCATTGTGACCATCAAGTCTAGCCAAACACTTGGGAGCCCCATGTATTTCTTCCTGTTTTATTTATCCTTGGTTGATGCCTGCTTTTCAACTTCCATAGCCCCTAGATTCATTGTGGATACTCTGTCTACAAAGAAAATCATATCTTACAATGAGTGCCTGATTCAGGTCTTTGCATGGCACTTATTTGGCTACATGGAGATCCTTGTCCTCATGGCCATGGATCGCTATGTGGCCATCTGCAAGCCCTTGAATTACCCAACCATCATGAGGTGCCAGGTCTGCATCATCCTGATTGCTTTTACATGGATAGGGTCTTTTATACATTCTATGGCTCAGATTATCCTGGCCTTGAGACTGCCCTTCTGTGGATCCAATTTGATTGATCACTACTGCTGTGATAATGCAGCCCTCGTTTAAACCCACCTGCATAGATATTGATATGATGGACCTACTGGTGGCATTTAACAGCAGGGCCCTTTGTGCAAGCAGTTTTGTAATTCTGATGATCTCATATATTGTCACCTTGCATTTGCTGTAACCCACAGTGCAGAAAATGCATTTGATGAAATGCAACATCTACTCATGATTAAAACACTTACCAAAGTGGGTATGGAGGGAACCTATCTCAACATAATAACAGTTATTTATGACAGATCACAGCCAACATGATACTCAATGGTGAGAAGCTGAAAGAATTCCTGCTAAAATCTGGAAAAAAAATGCCCACTTTCACCTCCTCTGTTCCACATAGAATTGGATGTCCTTACCACCCCAATCAGAAAAGAAAAAAGTAATAAAATGTATCCAAATTAGAAGAGGAGAGGTAAAATTGTCATTATATGCAGATGACATTGCCCTATATATAGAAATCCTCAAACAACTACACACAAAACTACTAGAACTGATAAATTCAGCAAGGTAGCAGGAATACAAGATTAATATCCAGAAGATGGTTGCATTTCTTTACACCAACAATGAAGTATCAGAGTGGGAAATTAAAAAAAAACCCTTTTACATCACAGTAAAAAATAAAATACTAAGGTATAAACCTGACTAAGGAGGTGAAAGACATATGCTTAGATGTATAAAATATTGGTGAAGAAAACTGAAGATGATTTAAAGAAATGGAAAGATGTATATATACCATTTTATTGGCTTAGAGGAATTAATACTGTTAAAATGGCCATACTCCTCAAAGTGATCTACAGATTTAATATCATACCTCTCAGGTTACCCAAGATATTTTTCACATAACTAGGACAAAGAATTTTAAATTTTATGTGGAACCATAAAAGACCCAGAATTGCCAAAGCAATCCTGAGAAGAAAGAACAAAGCTGTAAGCATAACCCTCCCAGGCTTCAGACAACACTACAAAGCTACAGTTATCAAAGTAGTGTAGTATTTGCACAAAAACAGACATATGGATCAATGGAACAGAATAGTGAATGCAGAAGTAAACCCACACACCCATGACCAATTAATCTATGACAAAGCAGGCAAGACTATACAGTGATGAAAAGACAGTCTCTTCCATAAGTGGCATTAGAAAATGGACAACCCCAAGTAAAGGAATAAAATCAGTAAATTGTCTAACATCATATACAAAAATAAACTAGAAATGGATTAAAGACCCAAATGTAAGACCAGATACTTTAAAAGTCCTAGAGCAAAATATAAGCAAAACACTACTTGACATAAATTATTACAATATTATTGATCTGTCTCCTAAATCAAAGGAAAAAAGCAAAAACAAACAAGGACCTAATTAAACTTATAACCTTTTGTACAGTAAAGGAAACCATAAACAAAATTAAAATATACCCTATGGGCTGGGAGAAAATATTTGCAAATGATGTTACTGACAATGATCTAATTTCCAAAATATACAAGCAGTTCATATGAATCAATAACAAGAACAACCCAAAAAACCCAATTAATAAATGGGCAGAGGCCTAAACATACATTTCTACAAAGACAGACAGATGGCCAAAAAATACATGAAAAGGGGCATGACAACACTAATTATTAGAGAAATACAAGTCAAAACTTCAACAAGGTATCACCTCACACAGGTAAGAATGGCCATCATTACAAATTCTACAAATAATAAATTCTGGGGTGGGTGTAAAGAAAAGGAAACCCTCTTACACTTTTGCAGGAAAGTAAATTGGCACAGCCACTATGGAAAACAGTATGGAGGTGTCTTGAAAAACTAAATATAGAGTTGCCATGGGATCCAGCAATCCCACCCCTAGGCATATATCCCAAGAAAAATGTAATTCAAAAAGATAAATGCACACCCCTGTTCATAGCAGCACCATTTAAAACAGCCAAGACATGGAAGAAACCTAAATATCATGGAAAGATGAATGGGTATAGAAGATGTAGTATACATACACAATGGAATACTACTCAGACATAAACATAATGATATAATAATGCCTTTTGTAGCAAGGTTGATGGATTTAGAGATTATCATACTAAGTGGAGTTAGTCATACAGAGAAGGACAAATATATGGTATCACTTATTTGTGGAATCTAAAAAGTATACAAATGAATTTATTTACATAGCAGAAGCATACTCACAGACACAGAAAACAATTGATATGTTTACTAAAGAGGAAAAGGAGTGAGGGAGGGAAAATTAGGAGTTTGGGATTAACATTTGCACACTACTATATATAAACGAGGTAAACAACAAAGTCACACTGTATAACATAGAGGACTATATTCAATCTCCTATAATAAACCATAATGGAAAAAAAGATTTAGCGTAAAACTCCCATAAGCCAGGCTGTGTGATATTAAAGCATGACAGAATGTTAATAAATTGATCTAAAAACATATAGACCAAAGGCACAGAATAGGGACCCCCAAAACCCAAGTATATACTCTCAACAGTTCCTTGATGCAAACTAAGAATATACAGTGGAGAAAGGAGAGTCTCTGGAACAAGTAAGTTGAGAAACTGGATAACTAAACCATACGAAAGAAAGTGTACCCTTATGTTACATCATATACACAATCAATTTAAAATGAATTAAAAATTTTAATGGAGGAACTGGAACTGTAAAATTCCTTGATAAAAACAGAGATGAAAAACTTAACAACACTAAGCTTGTCAATGATTTCTGGAAAAGACAAAAAAGCACAAGTAAAATAATCAAAGTTAGACAAGTGAGACAACATCACTAAGCACAGCAAAGGAAAGCTTATACATGGCGAACAACCAGCCTATGATGGGAGAAACTATTTGCAATCACATACACAATAAAATATTAAGACAGAAAATATAATATACAATAAATTCCTACAAATCAATAGAAAAGAACTAACAACCCAACTGATAAAATGAAAAGAGGACTTGAACAGACATTTCTCCAAAGACACAAAGATTGTCAACTGGCATACGTGATCAAACATCACTAATTATCAGGAAATGTAATCAAAACCACAATGAGATATCATCTCCCACTGAGTAGGATGTATTTACCAAAATAACAAAGATAGCAAGTGTTGGCACATACATGGAAAAACTGGAAAACCTGTATGCTGCTGAGGATGATGTAAAATAATGCAACCCCTAAGAAAACCTGCATGGCTGTTCCTCAAAAAATTGAAAATAGAATTGCCATGTGATACAAATTTCACTTCATGGATCTATATATCCAAATGTATTGAATATCAGGAATGCAAAGAGATAACTACACTCGTGTCTTATTGGTAGCATTGTTCCCAAAATCCACTTATGAAAACAACCTGTTTATTGAAAGAGGAAATGATAAAGAAAAGATGGTATATACATACAATGGAATATTATATAGTCTTTTAAAAAGGAAATCCTCCCATATGCAAAACTTGGATGAACCTGGTCAACATTACGCCAAGTGAAATAAGACAGATAGACAGGGACAAATACTGTATGAGTCTAGTTATAGAAGGTATACACAAGAGTCAAACTCATACAAACAGCATGATGGCAGTTGCCAGGACTAGGGAAAATTTTTAATTATAGAAGATGAATAAGTTCCAGAGTAAGTATAAAACGTGCTTATGGTTAATATTATTCTGTTGTGTAATTTAAAGTTTATTAAGTGGGTGTTTCTCAAGTATTTTTATCACAATAAAAACTTTATAGAATAAGTAAATATTTAAAAGAATTATCTTCTCTCAAAAAAACAATGTCTTTAGATATAAAAAGGAATATATAGAGAGGAAAATAAGATAGAAAAAGATAATCAACATCAAATGCCATTAAAGAATTGCAACTAAAACAAGATGCACCTATGCACCTATAAAAAAGATGACACCAGGCACCTATAAAAAGCCACATCGGAAACACTACAACACCAGCAAGCATATAGAGCAACTGAAAATCTCATGCATTGCCTATCAAAATACAAAATGGAATAGCCACACAGAAAGACGCTTTTGTGTTTTACAAAACCTAACCTACATAAACCCAACAATCTCACAACACAGTATTTACGCAAATGAATTGAAAACTTATGTTTCACAAAAACCTGTACACAGATATTTACAGAAACGTTAATTCATAATTACTAAGATTTGGACTCAATCAAGATGTTCTTCAATATGTGCAAAGGTAAACGAACTGTGCTTTCCCCATGATGAAATATTATTGAGCACTAAAAAAAAATTTTAAAAGCACTATCTAGCCATGAAAAGACACAAAGGGATTTTAAAATGCATACTACTGAAATGAAAGAGGACAATCTGAAAAGGCAACATACTGTAGGATTCCAACTATGTAAGATTCTGAAAAGAAAAAAAAAGGAATAAAATAAAGAGATCAGTGCTTGGCAGGAGTTGGAGAGAGGGAGGTATTAACCGAAAATAATAAAAGAGCCAGTTATTTCACCAGTAAAACAGGTTTATTCAGGAACAGGGAAGAACTGCAATTAGAAACATGTAACTCCATGAACCACATGTAAACCTGTAAAGCAAAGAAGAGGACACTCTTTTATAGCAAAGGGGCAGTTAGGAGAGGCTGTTATAAACAACAAGTTCACTGGAGGACACTGGGAGCTTGACTCCAGTGGCTTTTTCACCTGAATTTAAGTCTCTTGTTGACTGAGGTGTTGCCAGGCAAGGATACATTCTTCCTCCTGCTGGTGGCAGTGAAGTATCACATCCCACCAGAGATACAAGCCACATCTCTTTCTGTCGGGATCTGCGTTGACAGTATATGTATGAGAGCTCCCCCTTCTGGCTTCCAGTTTAGTGGGGCTTCCCTTTATTAAGTTTAATAAGAGGGATGAATAGGCAGAACACAGAGGACTTTAAAGCACTGAAATTATTGCGTATGATATTATAATGGTGGTTACCTGTCATTATACACAGATCCAAACCTACGGGGTGTACTATACCAGGACTGAACCCTGAACGTAACCTATGGACTGTGGCTGATTATGGTGTGTCAATGGCATATCAGTTTCCTTGACTGTAACCACAAGTACTGCTCTAGTTCAGCATGTTGAGGCAGGGAGAGGTTTTGTGTGTGAGGAGCAGGGAGGCAAAAGGTTCGTGGGTACTCTGCATTTTCCACAAAATTTGCTGTGAACTTTAAACTCTGCCAAGAATAAAAATCTATACAAATTCCCATCGTGGCTCAATGGAAACGAATCTGACTAGTACCCATGATGGCACAGGTTCGATCCCTGGCCTTGCTCAGTAGGTTAAGGATCCAGCGTTGTGGTGAGCTGTGATGTAGGTCACAAATGCAGCTAGGATCCCATGTTGCCAGTGGCTACAGCTCCAATTCGACCCCTAGTCTGGGAACCTTCGTAAGCTGCAGGTGCAGCACTGAAAAAACAACTAAAAAAAAAAATCTATAAATATGCTATGTTTACACCCATAATTGAAAAAAGTATTAAGCTGCACTTCATTAAAATCAATTATCTCTGCTCTGCAAGAGACACTGTTAAGAAAATGAAAATACTAGCCACAGACTGAAAGCAATTGTACCAAACACATATCTGAACAAGACCCATAACCAAAATGTACAAAGAACAGTTAAGAGCAACAAGAAAACTAGCAATCCAATTTTTTAAAAAATGGGCAGATGATTAGTCTAGACATATCACCAAAGAAAACATATTGATGAAAAATAAGTGTATGGAAAGATTAACAACATCATATTTTGTTAGGTTATTGCAAATATAACAATGATGAGATACCACATATAGTTTTTTTAGGTTCCACATATAAGTGATATAATACAGTATTTATCTTTCTCTATATGACTTATTTCACTTAGCACAACACTCTCCAAGTCCATCCATGTTGTTGCAAATGGCAAAATTTCATTTTTATGGCTGAATAGTATTCCTGTGTATGCGTGTGTGTGTGGTGTGTGTGTGCGTGTGTGTGTGTATGTGAATACATGTATTATTTATCCATTCATCCATTAATGGATACTTAGATTGTTTTATATCTTGGCAATTGTAAATAATGCTGCTATGAATATTGGGGGTGCAGGTATAAATGGTATTTCAGTTTTCTTCAGTTATATACTCAGGAACGGACTTAGTGAATCATATGCTAATTCTATTTTAGCATTTGAAGAACTGCCATGCTATTTCTTATACTGGCTGAACCAATTTATATTCACACCAACAGCAAACAAGACTTCCCTTTTCTCTATATACTTGCCAACACTTGTTATTTTTGTTCTGTTTGTGATGAAAGCCATTTCTGATAGGTATAAGATGATTACCTCATTGCAGTTCTGATTTGAATTTCTCTATGACTAATGATGTCGAGTATCTTTGCATGGTGCCTATGGCCATCTGTATGTCTCGGAGAAAAAAAAAAAGTCTACTCAGAGCTTCTTCTGCCTATTTTTTAAACCTGGTTGTTTTGTTTTATATTGAGCTGTATGAGTTGTTTATATATTTTAGACATTAACCCTTATCAGTCATATTATTTACAAGTGTTTTCTCCCAATCATTCGGTTACTTTTTGTTTTGTTGATGATTTCCTTTGCTGTGAAAAGCCTTAAACAGGCCACATTTGTTTATTTTTGCTTTTAATTCTATGCCTTGGAGACAGATTCAAACATATGCTGAAATTTATTGCCAACACGTTGTTCTGGCCTATGTCCTCTTCTAGATATGGATTCGGTCTTACATTTAATCCACTTTGAGCTTCTTTGTATATATAGTGTTAGAGAATGTCCTACTTTCATTATTTACAGGTGCTATGCAGTTTTTTTCCAGCACCACTTCTGAAGGATTCTATTCTTCTATTGTATATTCTTGCTCCCCTTGCCATAGGATTAATTGACAATAAGTATGTTGGGTTTATTTCTCGGTTCTCTATTCAGTTCCACTGGTTCATCTGTCTGTTTGTTATGTCAGTACCATACAGTTTTTGATTACACAAAGCTTTGTAGTATAGTTTGAAGTCAAGAAGAATGATACTTCTAACTTTATTATTTTTTCTTATGTTGTTTCATCACTCGGAAACTTCATGGTTGCATATAAATTTTAGGATTATTTGTTCTAGTTGTTTGAAAACTGCATGGGTATTTTGATAGTGATTGCATTCAATCTGTATATTGCTTTGGATAGTATGCATTTTTTTTGGTCTTTTGTCCATTTTAGGGCCACACTCACGGCATGTGGAAGTTCCCAGGCTAGGGGGCTAAGATGGAGCTGTAGCCACTGGTCTACACCAGAGCCACAGCAACCATGGATCTGAGCCACATCTGTGACCTACCACCACGCTCACGGCAACACCAGATCCTTAACCCATTGAGCGAGGCCAGGGATCGAGCCACAACGCATGGTTCCTAGTCAGATTGTTAAACCACTGAGCCACAACAGAACCTCCGGATAGTATGGATATTGTACAATATTAATTCTTCCAATTTAAGTCCATTACATTACTTACGCATTTATTTTCAATTTCTACCTTTAAGTCTGCTAATACCTGCTTGAGATATTTTAGGTGCTCCTAAATTGGGTTGCAGAAATATTAATGAGTTATAATATCTTCTTGTATGACTCCTTTATCATTAAATAATTCCCTCCTTTGTCTTTTTTATAGAATATTTTAAATGTTATATTGTCTGATATGAGCATTGCTGCCACTGATTAAAACTATCATTTTCAGTAATTATTCTCAAATATAATTGCACAGATTTAGCTTGAAATTCTTATTTTTAAAAAAATTAACTGAAAATGTGAAAATGTTTCCCTGTATATCCTATGGCTATTGGGATTTCAACATTAATGTAAATTCTAGACACCACACCTGAGAATAGCATTACTAATCTATTAGAAAACATTTTTCATTATTATCATCACTTTCTGGTACTCCCTGGATTTCTTTTTTTTTTTTTTTGTCTTCTTGTCTTTATAGGGCTGCACCTGTAGCATATGGAGGTTCCCAGGCTAGGGGTCCAATCAGACTGTAGCTGCCGGCTTACACCACAGCCACAGCAATGCCAGATCTGAGCCACATCTGCTACCTACACCATACAGCTCATGGAAACCCCAGATCCTTAACCCACTGAGTGAGGCCAGGGATCAAACCCATGTCCTCATGGATGCTAGTTGGGTTCACTAACTGCTGAGCCACGACAGGAACTCCAACTTTTTTTTTTTTTTTTGGTTTTCAATTTAGCATAGAATAAGGAAAATGTGTGGAATGAGAACAAACTATGGAATAAAACAGTTTTAGTACAGTTCTCAGTACTGAAATTATTAAATGTATAACCTAGGCAAGCAGCTTAACTTCTGTGAGTTCCAGTTTCTTTTTCTACAAAATTCCATTTGAAATACCAATTTCGTGGAATTATTATATGAATTAAAAGCTGAGTTATGAAAAGCGACAAACACAAGAGCCTAGTATTATAAAAGCTAATCAATAAATACTTGGGTAAACAAAATTGTTTCAATAATTGTTTCCTTCAAGATATGTCTTCTACTAACATGAATTAAAAAATAAATGGAAGTGAATTTGACAAATAAGAGATACATATTGTTTGTACAAAGAGTTCCATATACATATTAATCATCAGATCACTTGCAGTATGTCTGTAGCTCCAGGTGAGGAATGCCTGGAGCCCATAGAATAGAACCTCTGGTTTCAAGCACCACAGTGTTTCCCTGGATTTGTAGAGAAAAAATCAAAAGAGCTAGCAAAGTTTGTTTCCTAATGTAGAAGTGTGTTTAACTAGTTTTATAGGAAAGTTTAACATTCACAAGCTTATATGAGACTCATAATGACCCTATGAAATGCTCATTACAAATTGAAGAACAAAGTGTTATTATCAAGAAGAAATGAGCAAAATACATTATTAGGAAACCACAGCTAGAATATACCTAATAAGCAATATTTATATTTACTTAAAATATTTCATAATATCATATATCACAACATACAGTAATTTATTTTTTTGCAGATAATCCATTTCACTCATCCTTTCTCCTCATTTATGAAATCATGCGGCTGAACAATAATGTGACTGAGTTCCTTCTACTTGGGTTGACTCAGGATCCTCTTAGGAAGAAAATCATGCTTGTCACTTTCTTGATTTTCTACTTGGGGACATTACTGGGGAACCTGCTCATTATTACTACCATCAAGACCAGTCAGGTACTTGGGAGTCGAATGCATTTCTTCCTTTTCCACTTTTCCTATCTGATATCCTCCCCTCTACTTTCCATAGCCCCTAGAATGACTGTGGATTGCCTCATGAAGAAGACCACTATCTTTCAGTGAGTGCATGATCCAAGCCTTTTCATCCAGTGTATCTGGCTGCCTGGAGATCTTCATCCTCATCCTCATGGCTGTTGACCGCTATGTGGCCATCTGTAAGCCCCTGCACTACACGACCGTCATGAGCCATCGAGTCTGTGGTGTGCTGATGCCTGTGGGCTGGGTCAGATCCTGTGTGCATTCTTCAGCTCAGAATTTTCTAGCCTTGAATTTACCTTTCTGTGGTCCCAATGTGATTGACCACTACTTCTGTGACTTGCAGCCTTTGTTAAAACTTGCCTGTGCAGACACCTATGTGACCAACCTACTCTTGGTGTCCAACAGTGGAGCCATCTGTACAGTGAGTTTTGTCATGCTGATGGTCTCCTATGTCATCATCTTGTATTCTCTGAGAAACCACAGTGCAGAGGGGAGGAAAAAAGCCCTCTCCACCTGCATCTCCCACATCACTATGGTCATCTTATTCTTTGGTCCTTGCATATTTATATACACACGCCCTGCAACCACCTTCCCCATAGATAAGATGATAGCTGTGTTTTATACAATTAGAACACCTTTGTTCAACCCTCTGATTTATACACTGAGGAATGCAGGAAGTGAAAAAAATGCCATGAGGATGCTATGGAGCAAGAAGTTGATCTCAGATGTCAAAAGATGAGTGAAGTTTCACAATTTTTCTTCATAGTTTAGATTGAATTCGAAATCCCTTGGAGAATAACATTTCATACTGTGGGTGTTTAATATAATCCTTTCATAGGAATTGGTATTAGTTTCCTTCAGGAAAATAAACACTGTAAACACATACCCTGATTAGTGTCCACTCAATTTTATGTAGAGAATTAAACAGCACCAGGTATCAACAGGAATGCAGATCCATTGCCTTGGATGTTTTTTCACTACTGAGTCTCTGCCCTCTTTGCCTGCCTAACAGTGGTTTTGATCTGTTCTTCCTGCCCCCATGTTGACTTCTGGTCTTCTCTGTTTATAGTTATTTACACTTTTTTTTCTGGAATTAGTTTTTTTATTTTATTTTTTAATTTTTTATTTTTTAAATTGTAATCAATTGTTATTTCCCCAAAACATTTTTTTCTACTGTACAGCATGGTGACCCAGTTGCACATACATGTATACATTCTTTTTTCTCACATTATCATGCCCCATCATAAGTGACCAGACATAGTTCCCAGTGCTACACAGCTAAAATATACAAACAACTTATACAACTCAACAGCAAAAAAAAGCCAAACAACCCAATGGAAAAATGGGCCAAAGACCTGAATAGACTGTTCTCCAAGGAAGATATACAGACGGCCAACAAGCACATGAAACAATGCTCAACATCCCTGATTATTAGAGAAATGCAAATCAAAACTTCCATGAGATACCACCCTCACACCAGTCAGAATGGGCATCATTAATAAGTCCACACATAACAAATGCTGGAGGGGGTGTGGAGAGAAAAGGGACCCCTCCTGCACTGTTGATGGGAATGTAAGCTGGTACAAACCACTATGGAGATCAGTATGGAGGTACTTTAGAGAACTATACATAGATCTACCATATGAACCCAGCAATCCCACTCTTGGGCATATATACAGACAAAACTTTCCTATTTACACTTTTTAAATGCTTACATCCGCAGCCTGACAGGCTCTTCCAAAGAGCCAGACTGATCTCTTTCAAATAGTGGTGTTTATTATACACTTTGGTCACATCTGTCAGATCATAGACCTTCACTTATTGTTCTTCCCTGACTCAGCAGAAAGTACCAGATCCAATAATACAGAATCTTAATGTTGTAAGAACAAATGTCCAACCTTTTGGTATTATACTTTGAATTCTTACCATATGTTCCCCTAGATCCTTCTAACAGTGACAGAATATGGAGATATAATTCTACTTCTGATTTTTTTTTTCTTTGACTTTTAGGAAGGCTTTGGCTATTGGGTATATACTTATAATGGTATTCTTTTGGTACAATTTATGTTCCTAATTTGATCCTTTACTGAATGTGAGGGTCGTATAAGTTTCTCTTGAAATATACAAGAGAAATAATTACTATTTTAATATTCACTTATTGTTACTGCAAAATTAAGAAATATATCACCCAAATTAAGGGTGATATATTTATATTAAGGGTGACATACTTCTCTGGAAATAGTGTAGGCAGTTGATGTTACTGCATGCTAACATATTAACTGATTAAAGTAAATAATTAAATACTCAGAGGAGGACCTTATGTTTTGAAACAGCAATACTTATATCACAGGCATAAATTATGAATTCCATCCTGCAATCACCCTCCTTGGTATTTACCCAAACGCATTAAAGACTTCTATTCACACAAATATCTGCATTCATTTTATAGCAATTTTATTCTTAATTGCCAACACTTAGAAACAATTAAGATATCCTTCAATGCGTGAATAAACTGGAATATCCAGACAAATGAATATTATTCAATGCTAAAAAAAGAAATGAACTATCAAGCCATAAAAAGATATGAAGAAAACTTATTTGCATTTTATTAAGTAAAAGAAACCAGTCCGAAAATGCTACATACTGTATGACAGCCATTCTACGTCATTCTGGAAAATGACAAAACTATGGAGACAGTAAAAAGTTCAGTGGTTGCCAAGGGGTCAAGTGGAGGAAGGGACGAACAGGTGAAGCAGGGAAACTATTCTGTATGGTCCTATAATGATGGATATCACATGTGTGTCATTATACATTTGTCCATATCCATGTGATGCACAACGCCAAGAGTCAACTCTAACGTAAACTTGGGGCTTTGGCGGATAGTGATGTGTCAATGTAACTTCATCAAGTGAACGAATGTATCCCCTCTGTGGGTTGTTATGAATGAGGAAGGCAGTGCATGAATGGGACAGGGCATACATGCAATATCTCTGTATCTGCTGCTCAATTTTGCTGGGAACCTAAAACTCCTCTTAAAAAAAAAAAAAAGCCGTTTAAAAAAAGATGTCATGAGAGAAGACAGAATGTAATAGTAAACAATAGTAAACAAACAAACAAACAAAAAAACCTCCTCACCTCAAAAGAACAGAGGAAAGAAAGAATATATGATAGAAAGGGAACAATGAGAAAGTAAACTGTGATAGGATGAACTTAAATCCAAAAACGAAGGAGTTGTGATGCAGTGGAAACAAATCCAACTAGGAACAATGAGGTTGCAGGTTGGATCCCTGGCACTTGCTTAGTGGGTTAAGGATCCTGAGCTGTGGTATAGGTTGCAGATGCAGCTCGAATCTGGTGTTGCTGTGGCTGTGGCATAGCTGGTGGCTGCAGCTCCGACTTGACCCCTAGCCTCAGCACCTCCATATACTGTGGGTGCTGCCCTAAAAAGACAAAAAGAAAAAAACAATGTTAACAATCCCATTATATGCAAATACGCTGCATTTAAAAGACAGAAGTTATCAGAATACACATAAGAGAAGAATCATCAGGAAAGAAAAGTAATGCATTAGTGAGGCACATCTCAGCATGATGAATCTCAAAAACAGAATACCTGCACGAGTGAGAAAATGCTATGATTCAATTTATATGAAGTTCTAGAATAGGCAAAACTAAGAGTGATATAAATCAGAACAATGGTTGTAGTCAGTTGACTGAAAAGGGGCATGACAGTTATATGAATATATACATTGATCAAAACTCATCTGACCATATGCCTAAAATATATATATTACATTGTTGGTAATGTAATGCTCAGAGAAAGAATTCTATTGTAAAACAAACTTACTATGTCCAAGTCTCAATAGAAAAAATGCTTGTCAAATCTAGTGATCATTTCTAGAGAAAAAAAGCAGAATGACAACTGTCATTAAGAATCACATTCCCATGGATAAAAGATATATAGAAATGTTATTGAAAATTGGTACACCAGGAGTTCCCATAGTAGATTAGAAAAATGAACCTGACTAGTATCCATGAGGATGAGGGTTCAATCCCTAGCCCCCGTTTGGTGGGTTACGGATCTGGCCTTTCTGTGGCTATAGTGTAGGCTGGCAGCAACAGCTCTGATTTGACCCCTAGTCTGGGAACTTCCACATGCCATAGGTATGGCCCCTAAAAAGAAAAAAAAAAAAGTACACAATACGTAATTTTTAATAGTTACATTGGACTTACCCCAAACGGAAAACTTTTGTACTAAAATCTATGTTATTTTGTGCAGCCCTAAAAAGACAAAAGACAAAAAAAAAAGGGAAAAGAAATACTGATTCCTTACCACACAGTGAAGGAAACCTTAGAAACATTTTGCCAAGTGAAACAAGCGTGTTGCAGAAGAGAACATATCATATGAAATGTCCAGAAAAGAAAATCTTTATAAACTAATATTTGACTAGGGCTGCCAGTGACAGTGGTACAAAGGAATGAGGAGTGACTGCTAATGAGTATGGGTTCCTTGGGGGTGACAAATATATTGCAAAATTAGACAGTGTTGATGGTTGCATAGACATCTATACTAAGAACCACATACACCTCAAATGAGTGAATTATATTCTATATGAGCTATAGCCTAATAAAGCTGTTAAAAATACTAAATCTAGTAATCATTTCTACAAAAATAAAAGACCACACAGTAGCTTCCATTAGAAGCTTTTTCTTCTTCATTTTTTTTTTTTTTGGCTGCATGCAACATGCAGGAGTTTCCCGGGCCAGGGATCAAAACCTGCACCACAGCAGTGACAATGCCAGATCCTTAATTCCACTGAGCCACCAGGGGAATGTTTCCCAGGAGTGCCTCACATTGGACCCCTGGACCCATTGCCCCAGGAACTAATGAATCCACAGCTGCAGCCAAAATAAATAAATAAATAAATAATCTTCTGTCCCTAAATGGAAGACACGTCAATGTTCTATTAATAATGAGTACACTACAGTGACTTTAAATCCCTACTTGCCATGATTAAAATTAAAACTGGTCACCACTGTATTCTATAATTTAATTTATATGAGTCATACCGAAAGACTCAGAAATTGGGAAACAAACAGCTTCTAATCTACGAAATAGTTCCATGGAATCTGATCCAGGAACCAAGCACAGAGCACCGTCAGGGACAAAGATTCTATGTGCTCTTGGAGTCCCATGTGTCCAAGGTGCCTCAGGGTGAGAAAAGGTGAGACCCTAAACCTTCAAATTCTCTGAAGCTTTGGACTAGCAGAGTCCTTCCTTTACCCTTGGTAAATCCTGGCATGGAAAGTACAATCAGTCAGACAGTGGAGACGTGGCCCATCTGCACAACAAACAACCCCCACATCAGATCCCTAAGAGGCCCCCAGATAAGGCCCCTTCAGGTCAGAGGGAAATATGCTGGAGAAAACTGGCAGATTGATTTCACTGTCATGCCGAGAGTCCTCGGGAATTTCAGGTATCTCTGGGGCTATGGACACATTGTCTGGATGTGTAGAAGGATTCCCACTAGAACTGAAACGGCAGCTGAAGTGTCTCAGGCTTTACTGAAATAAATAACCCCCAGGTTTGGGCTCCAAGGTCCCTACAAAGGGATAATAATCCAGCATTTGTGTCTCAGGTGACAGAGGGATAATGAGTTCCCCGGAAATAAAATGGACCTCAGTCATCAGAGAAAGTAGATCCAATCAGACCTTGAAAGGGGCCTTAGCCAAGCTACCTCAAAAACTCTAGAAAACTGGGTCAAGTTGCTTCCGATTAATCTGCTCTGCAGGCAGTTAGCCCCAAGCGATAAATTACAGTTAAATGCAACTCTTTCAGGGTAGACCCATTGCCCAAGCCCAAGAGAAGGGACACCTTAACCTTCCTGAAGTGAAACCACTCGAGTAGGCCTTCCAGGTAGAAGAAATCATGAAAGCTCCCACGTAATATTTAAATTACATGCTGCCTGCCCCAACCAACTCAGCAGGACAGAAAGCAGAGAGGCATTTATCACCAGCAAAGCCCTTGAACAACTCTTGATAAATAAAAACAGAATCTGCTAATAAAATGCAGGCCCACCTTTTCCGCTGCCTTCAGTGTGCAGTCCAGTTTTCCTTGCCCATTTGCAGACTGCGGCGTGTAGAGACCTCGCGCTGTGGACTGGAGCTCCTCCTGCGAAACGGCTTCGCCACACCTCAGCCCAGTGACCTTGTGCTGAAGTACTGGGTTTGACACTGCAATTCAGGACAGCGAGCGGCCTGGATCAGAGGTGCTGCGCCCAGCCCTGAGCCCTGGAGCCTGAGCGGCTCAGAAGTCCTGGCCTCGCGAGAACTCCGCCCCCTCCCCTCCCCACGCTGATGAGAACTCCGTCCCCTCCCCTCCCTGCTGATGAGAACCCCACCCACTGCCCTCACCCTCCCTGAGAACCCCGCCCACCGCCTGTCTGGAAGAACCTGTGCCCTTGGGAGCCAGCGCGTGCCTCTCTGTTTTGTTTTGTTTTTGTCTTTTTAGGGCCACACCAGGGCACATGGAGGTTCCCAGGCTAGGGGTCCAATCGGAGCTGTAGCTGCCGGCCTACACCATGGCCACAGCAACGCCAGATCTGAACCGCATCTCCAACCTACACCACAGCTCTCAGCAATGCCGGATCCTTAACCCACTGAGCAAGGTGATGGATCGAACCCACGGCCTCAAGGATACTATTCAGGTTTGCTACCACTGAGCAAGTACAGGAACTGCATGTCTCTCGGTTCTTTGATCAAAGAATAAAGCTTCCAGAGTTCCAGTTGTGACTCAGTGGTAGTACCTGACAAGTATCCTTGAGGATATGGTTTCGATCCCTGGCCTCCCTACGTGGGTTAAGGATCTAGTGTTGCCTTGAGCTGTGGTGTAGGTCGCAAAGGAAGCCTGGATCCTGAGTTGCTGTAGCTGTGGCATAGGCTGGCAGCTACAGCTCCAATTCCACCTCTAGCCTGGGAACATCCATATGCCAGAGGTGCAGCCTTAAAAAGAAATAATAGGAGTTCCCGTTGTGGCGCAGTGGTTAACGAATCCGACTAGGAACCATGAGGTTGCGGGTTCCGTCCCTGCCCTTGCTCAGTGGGTTAACGATCCGGCGTTGCCGTGAGCTGTGGTGTAGGTTGCAGACGCGGCTCGGATCCCGTGTTGCTGTGGCTCTGGCGTAGGCCGGTGGCTACAGCTCCAATTCGACCCCTAGCCTGGGAACCTCCATATGCCTCGGGAGCGGCCCAAGAAATAGCAACAACAACAACAAAGACAAAAGACAAAAAAAGCCAAAAAAAAGAAAGAAATAATAATAATAATAATAAACAAAGCTTCCCTTTGCGTTTGAACTGAACCCAACTCAAAGAGTCTGTAATAATATCACATACAAATTTCTAACCAGTAGGGAAGGGAAGTCGATGAATCTATCTTTCCCTTTCCTAGTTATTTAGATTGTTTGGAAAAGGAAAGAATAGTCTCTATTAGAAGGTCCAATGAAATCAGGAAAGCATTTGCTGTGGGCAGATTGTTAATTCTCTCTCAAAGTATGAGACAGTTTCTTTTTGGACATTATATTAAAAAGAAGGGAGGGGGGAGGTGAAGGCCAAGAGGGGAAAGAAAATAAAACATTAATGAGGGGAAAGGAAAGGGTAGGAATGTGAAAGGAATAAGAAAAAATATTAGTGGTCAAGAGTCAGCCTTAAAGGCATACAATCAAAAAGTGGAAAAAAAAAAAAAATGAAAGCCTGCACCATGATTCATTCCAGGTATGGGCTGGAAGGGAACTTTTTCCCACTAGTTTCTCCAGAAATCAGCAGAGACTCAACTAAAAAGAAACGCAGTGAACCCCAATAGTACAATGGAGTCCACTCTGTTCCAATCAAATGGAACTTCTGAAAAAGCAGGACGATTAAAATTCAATAGAGAAATACCTCCAAAAAGAGATTTTTGTAATATATATGTTATATAAATAAGCAAATTATACGAAATATATGTAAATATATATACATATAATTTCAATGAAATCGATAAATAATCATAAAACAATTACATACCACTGTTTACTAAAGAGCTCTGGATTAGTGCTATGGTTCCAAATGCAACTATTAGCTGGTATTTACATTTAGCTAATTTAAAAAAAATTTACATGTATTTTTTAAATTTTTTTATTTTTTTTTAATTTTTTTCGTCTTTTGTGTTTTTAAGGCTGCACCCATGGCACATGGAGGTTCCCAGGCTAGGGGTCTAATCGGAGCCGTAGCTGCCGGCCTACGCCACAGCAATGCCATATCCGAGCCACGTCTGCGACCTATACATCAGCTCATGGCAATGCCAGATCCTTAACCCACTGAGTGAGTCCAGGGAGGGAACCCACGACTACATGGTTCCTAATCAGATTGTTTCCGCTGCACTACAGCGGGAACTCCATACATGTTTTTTTTTTTTTTTAATTGAAAAGGCACCTGGAAATTAAGTCTCATTGTCAATTCTCTAAAGTGGTTCTGATTCTGGAGGGAGACTTTGGGGGGAAGGCTTTCCCCAGGGTCATTAACCTTTTATATCATTCTCTTTAAAGTGACCCAACAAGAAGTAAACAGCATTTGTTGCCAAAAGTACTGTGAAATGACAGGTTTCAGCTGGTGAGAAACAGGCTGGGAGCAACAAAGACATGACTTCAACCAAACTTTGAGTTTTTTTGGTCAGAGATTCTTTGAAATTAATTATTCACAAAGCAATTCTTAAGGCATCACTTAACTTTATTTTGGAAAAGCACACTCAAATTATCAGAAGAGAGAGAGAGAAATAAAGCAAAACTCAAGCCCTGGGCAATACTGGTGAGATATTTTTTCTTCTAAAGCTAATATTAAATTTTGTGGAAAAAGAGGATTGAATCAAATATCTATATTTTGAATGCTTGTGATATAATTTCAAGATACTGTATAATTTTATGGATGATGATAAGATAATGAAGCTCATCCACACATGACTATGAGAGGGTGTATTCCCGATTGTGAGTAAGAAAATGCCAGAATTTCAAAGGAAAGTGAGGCATGATCATGTTGAAATGCTCAGGAAGGGGAGGAAGGTATTGATTCACGGAGAAAGAAGACTTTCTCATGGACATTAGAGAATGGACAATGGAGGCACAGTTGCTAGGCTTGTGTTTAAATGCCCAGTTTCTTCTAGATGAGAACCAAGGAACATTATTCACAGTTGTCAAAAACTGCTATGATTTGAGCTCTCTTAAAAGGAAAAGCTCTCTCCGTGGGAAATAGTATATTTCCTTCAATTCAGGAGGAAAAACAAAAGGGTTATATAAGCATGTAAAACAAGGGAATGTGTTTGAGTGTGATTTGGAATTATTATTATTTCCTTATTCTTGTTACCATTATTCTGTCCTATATAAGACACTAATATAATTAAGTAGACTAATATAAGTCTAACATACAGATCTGCGGAAACACAGCCCTGTAGTTTCCCATAAGCTGGAAAAGCCAGGTCCAACGTTGCTGCAAAGGATAGAGGAGAGCCCAGGGTTCAATAGAGACTGTAAGCCCTGAACTTGAACTTGATAGATCTTTGGAATGTGTCCTCAGGTGGACACAATTCCAGATGCTTACCTAAGACAGCGTGCAATTCTACCCCAGCCCAGAACTAAAGGAATTGTTAACATCTGTAGCTTGGTTTGAAGAGTCACTTCTGAGCCCATTTAATCAAAACTATGTCCCAAAGCCCTTTCCACACATACTTTGCAGTGACCTCACTGGAGTGTTCAAACTTCCAAGTGGAGAGGCATCCCTTAATAAATACGAAAGAGTGGTGAGATTAAGAGCAGAGTCGTTCCCCCCCCCCCACTTATTTATTTCTTTACATTAAGAGACGAATGTGGGAGTTCCCGTCATGGCACAGTGGTAGCAAATCCAACTAGGAACCATGAGGTTGCGGTTTTGATCCCTAGTCTTGCTCAGTGGGTTAAGGATCTGGCGTTGCCATGAGCTGTGGTGTAGGTCAGAGATGAAGCTCAGATCTAGTGTGGTTCTGGTGTAGGCTGGCAGCTACAGCTCTGATTCAACCCCTAGCCTGGGAACCTCTGTATGCCATGGGTGCCGTACAAAAGAAAAAAAAAAAAGAGTCTAATGTGGAATGTTTAAAATACCAAGGCAAAGCAATTCCTGGGGAATCCTCAAACACAGTTTGAAGATGAAATTTCCCTTTCTTTCATTGCAGATCCGACAGCTCCTGATATATCTCCAGCAGTTTTTTTTTTTTTATTTCTTTTGCTGCCTTTCTTTCTGCCTCCTTTTAAGCATCTGATGGTTTTCCAAATTGAAAGAAATGATGTGATTCCATAGTAGAAATAGCAGTTAATATTATATAAACTTTCTTATTTGCAAATGGAATAACAGAAGCCCCAGGAAGCTAAAGGATTTATTTAGGGATACAGCAACCATATCTCAGAATCAGATTTGTATAATTTTGTTTACCTTCTGCTACTCCACACCACTTCTTGACCATAAAAGCTTTATATTAAATAGGGGATCAAAAATTCATGCACACAAAGATCAGAGTTTTCAAAGGAGAAGCATCTGCGGGGTTATCAAGTCCCAACTAATCGAACCCTCATGGCAGTATTCAGAAGGGAAAATGTCAGCGTATGTTTTGACTTCTGTATACAAAATGAGATGCTAAATTATATGTTAGAGAAAAACAAGTATGGTATCACTTATATGTGAAATAGGAAAAATAAACAAACCAGAAAATATAGCAAAAATGCAGACACACAGATCTAGAGAACAAATTAGTGGTTGCCAGTGGGGAGCAGTGGGGAGGGGCACCTCAGGGCTCAGGGATGGGAGGTACAAAATAGTAGGTTCGGAGTCAGATAGGCTCAAATTGATATTGTATAACACAGGGAATATAGACAGTATTTTGTAATAACTAAACAAAGTATCATTTAAAAATTTTATGAGAATAAGATCATTTTTTTCAAAATATAAACATTACCATATCCTCCAACTCAAAAGGTGTCTCAAATTTAGGTTGAGTGCCTTTGAAAGATTAGAAAGAAGTAAATTGTTAGAAACAAAGGAAGGAACCTTAATGAAATATGAGGGAGGTAAACTCAGGGTTAGGTGTGTGCCTGAGAGGGTTTACTTTATTTCTCTAGACTCTGTTTCCTCATCACATGTAAATGACTAGACTATCATTCTGAAGTAAGATGATCAGAATATGGACTTTGATTTTTTAGGTATACAAACCAACCGGCTGGAAGCACCTTTTGTTTTTTTTTCCATTTTTAACTATTCCGCTGATTCATTTCATTTGTTTTGAGTTATACATAAATGTTGGTGGTCTTTGTTATATGTTTCTTTCAGGAAATTTAATGGTCTCTTGGGAATTTGGCCTTCTAGAGTAACTCCATGGAGAAGATAAACAATGTAACTGATTTTGTTTTCTGGGGTCTTTCTCAGAACCTCAAGGTTGAGAAAGTGTGTTTTGTGGTGTTTTCTTTCTTCTACTCTGTCATTCTTCTGGGAAACCTGCTCATCATGCTCACAGTTTATGTGGGCAACCTTTTCAAGTCCCCAATGTATTTCTTTCTCAACTACCTGTCTTTTGTGGACATTTGTTACTCTTCAGTCACAGCTCCTAAGATGATTGTTGACTTACTGGCCAAGACCAAAACAATCTCCTATGTGGGGTGCATGTTGCAGCTCTTTGTGGCACACTTCTTGGGTTGCACTGAGATCTTCATCCTCACGGTAATGGCCTATGATCGTTACGTGGCTATCTGTAAACCCCTACACTATGTGACCATCATGGACCGGGAGAGATGCAATAAAATGTTGCTGGGGACCTGGCTAGGTGGGTTCTTGCACTCCATCGTCCAAGTGGCTCTAGTAGTCCAACTACCCTTCTGTGGGCCCAATGAGATCGATCACTACTTCTGTGATATTCACCCTCTGCTGAAACTTGCCTGCACAGACACATACGTCGTTGGTGTTGCTGTGATAGCCAACAGTGGTATCATCACTCTGGTGAGCTTTGTTATCTTGCTCTTCTCCTACATCCTCATCCTGGTGTCCCTGAGAAAGCAGTCAGCAGAAGGCAGGCGCAAAGCTCTCTCCACCTGCGGCTCCCACATTGCTGTGGTCATCATCTTTTTTGGTCCCTGTACATTCATGTATATGCGTCCCGAAACTACCTTTTCAGAGGATAAGATGGTGGCTTTGTTTTATACCATCATCACCCCTATGTTAAACCCCCTGATTTATACACTGAGAAATGCAGAAGTAAAAAATGCAATGAAGAAACTGTGGGGCAGGTGGGTTTTCTGGGGAGCAAAAGGTAAATAGTTGGAAGTAACAGTACAAGGTGGATGATCTTCAATGGTCTCATCTGCACAGGGAAGACAATAATAACCTCACAGGGATTTTTTTGGAGGAGCAACTAAGAGAATAAAATGTTCTATTCAAGTAAGGTATTTTTAAATCACTATTTTATTTGTTTGAAAAGTCCATAAGCGTGGTTTTCTAAAATATCTAGGAAAAAGAAATCTTATTAAACTCAGAAGCTCAGCATGATCATACTCAGCACCAAGATTTTCTCCTTCCCATTTCCCCCTGTTTGCCAATGTCTTTAAAGAATTGAGAGTCCTCTGTGAAGTAAGGCTGTTTTCTAGTATTTAAAACTGTGATTGTTACATATTGCACACTCAAAGGTATATGCTGAATGAAGGAAAGGTTGCATGGAAACTGACAGATCTGAGGTGTTCTGACACAAATCCTCTAAAACGGTGAAAACTAAGTTTCCTGAGGTTGGGATGGGGGAGGGGGTATGTGCAGAATGCCAGCGAGATAAAGAACAGACTTGGAAAACAAAAGATCTGTCTGTCCTTGTCCTCTGGTTTGGAGAAAAAGCTTTTTTCTTTCTCTAGCTCACTTTCTTCATGCAAACAATAAGTAAACTGGAAAAAATTACCTCTAAGATCCCCAGTTTAACTGTAACATCCCATGTATGTGCTTCTGCTAATTGACTCTCATCTCTACTTGTACTCTGTAGCCAGAGATCCTGTCCCTATTAATGTAAGGTGACTCACAGGAAACCCTCAAGAAACTGAATGAAAACAAAATATTTGTAATGAATACATGATTGTGCCTCAATCAAGAGGGTCAACATGATTTGCTGAAATGCATGGTTGGGAAACCATATTCCCTCCACTGTTTGAGCCAAGCAGCTTTACTGAAGACCGTGAGCCATTTATCACTGCTTCCTTGACCAGCATGACCTGATTTTCAGCTGTGGAGTCCAGAGACATTTGTTCTGGACAAATAAACATATCTTTCTTATGCGAACTGACACTTCCTGGAGCTATATTCCTCCTTCACTTCACCCAACCTGAGATCACATCACAGATTATCTCTCTGCCATTGTTTCATTGTCTTTTCCACAAATCTTATTATTCAAGTTGCTGCCCATACCTGGGTCTGTGTTTATTGTTGTGGAGTGTGTGTGTGTGTTTGTATGCAAGTGTGTGTGTGTGTGCAGGTGCATGCATGCGCACGTGTGTGTGTGTGTGTGTTTTGCACTCACACATTAGGTTGAGGACTGTTATGTAGCACTTTAAGAAATGATCTCTAATGATGAGGCATTCACAGAATTAAGAAAAGAAAGATCAAAATGAAGCAAGATACCTGGATTCAAAGTCACAATTAGGAGTCCCTTACCCTGGGCCACACAAACCCATGCTTATTGTCCCTGCTTGGACATACGCTGGATCTACATGAACCTCCATTTGCTCAATTTTAAAGTGGTCCATAGGTTGGTACTTATGAAACTTCTCTGATCATTGAAATCATCTTGAGAGGTTTCTGAATAGATGAAAACATCTATTCCAAGAATTTCTGATCCAGTAGGCTAGTGTTAGAGGGGCTCCACACTAACAAGCTTCTCTGATAATTTTTATCCAGGCAATGGTGCATTCAAGACCTTAGACTTGGAAATACTGGAGCCTGTTGATATTCTTAGAGCACAAGGGGTTTATGGATCAATAAAACTCCAAGAACCTTACTTTCAGATATATATTTCTATGTTTCTGCTAAAACACAAAGAGACCTTAACTTGAAGTGAATGTATAAAATTCTGGAATGAATAAATGCTATCCATTTGATGTGTCCTCCACAATGCTCTTCCCTTTATGTCTCTGCACTAAAGACTTGACTATGAAGGGACTTTAGGGATATTGACGGTCTGAAGTCCCTAGGAAGGTAAAAGCTGACAGATTCAGTACTCTCAAAGATCAACAAAAAATCTATACATGTATGTGTAACTGGGTCACCATGGTGTACAGTAGAAAATTGACAGAACACTGTAAACCAGCCTTAGCAAAAAAATAAAATAAAAATCATTATATACAAAAAAAGATCAACAAACAGAACATATGAAATGGTTTTCAAGTTTCTACCACTGAGTTTATAAATGTACTCCAGTTCAAAAAAGATCCTCAGGGTCAATCCCAATCAGAAGAGCTCAGAGAGTCTTCTTGGTACCTTGGAAAGAGATGGCCAAGAATCATGGTAATTCAACAGTCTCCAGTTTCTGTGGGGGTGAGTCTCGTCAAAAACATCATTTTATTTTATAGACGTAGGATCTATACATTGGCTGCCAGTTGTATAGCTTTATAACCTCACTGTTAAAAGAAGGCAGATATGAGTTTGATTATAGCTTTCACCGATGAAAATAAATGGTAACCCTTTTCATTTTCTAAGTGGATAACCTAGTTTATGTTACAGTAGAAACAATAAAAAATATATTTCTGTGCATTGTCTAACCTGTGGTTATGCTCCTGCCCCTGGAATAGCAAAAAAAAATTAAAATGTGTACTACTAATTGAGTAGGTAAAGACAACTTTCATGTTCCTCTTCATGTTACTCTCCCTTTTCTCTTTTGAACATATCCAAGAGATTGAAACATATATCTCATGTCAGAGCCTCCAGAATTTTCACTACTTTTTTTAAAATAGTACCTGAGTGGGAAGCCCTCATCTTGACAGTATTCTGATGTGTCCAGTCCTTACCTGGTGACCTGCTTTGTTTTGTGTTTTGAGGTGTAATATAACTTCATCGCTTACTTCAGATCTTTGAAATAGTTCTTCTTCTGCACTTGCAGTGTAAAAAGATCCGCAAGGTAAGTGCACCACAGTGTAGAGAGATGCAACAGTGTACATATTCTTTGCACTCCATAAAAGTCAATGATACAGTCCAACATCACATGTACAGGTATAAAATTTCATTTTCCTCAGGCTTACCTAGCACTTCATTTTATTTAAAAAAAAAATGGAAAACAACATGAAGTGTATCTGAGCCTACTCTGCAGTTTGGAATTTAGCCTAGTCAAGCCTGACCTTGGTCAGCTGAACCCCAGTTGATCCAAAGACACATGAGCAAGAATTTTCAATGTCTAATGTGTAAGTGGTGAGTTTAGGACTGGCTGATACATGACATCATTGAGCTGATTTATCTAAGAATAGCATGATCAAACTGTAGGAGTGGGAGGCACATTCTTTTTTTTCTTTTTTTCTGTTTTTACCTTTTAGGGCCTCACCTGAGGCATACAGAGGTTATCAGGGTAGGAGAAATTGATTGGAGCTGGTCTACACCACAGCCATAGCAACACAGGATCTGAGCCACCTCTCTGACCTACACTACAGCTCATGGCAACGCCAGATCTTTAACCCACTGAGCAAGGTCAGGGTCGAACCCATATCCTCATGGATACTGGTTGGGTTCATTACCACCGAGCCACAACAGGAGCTCCTGGGAGGCATGTTTTTGAATTGGTAAAACCTCCAGTGTTTTTAGTGAAAGTGCTTTGAAAGGAGCAGTGTAAAAGGGCCAAGTAGGACAGAATGGGCATGAGGGACAGTAATAATAAAAATAATAAAAAATAAATTCAATGATAAGATACATAATAAAATAATAAATAATAAAAATAAACAATAATAAAAAGCAAATTCTAAAAACCTATGTAGGCAGCCAGCCTCCCTCCCTCCCTGTTTCATCCATGGATAACACATAGGAAGAGAAGGGCATAGTACTAACCACACTTGGGTAGATTCCTTTTCACCCCTCCTTTGTTGATAAATTACAAGAACAGAGTCAACACAAGAGAAGTATGAGCCATATTCAAATAGACTTCTTTAAGATTTCTTTGGTTCTTAGAAGCAACCAAAACAGTGAAGTTGTCACAGTGAGAAAATGCAATCCATCACTGGAAAAAGTGGCCTACATAAGCATCAGGAACAGGCTTATGAAAAATAAACACTGGAATTCGACAGCTGCACATGCAGCTCTGACGGTTCTGTCCCCCTTCGCCTTCCTGATTCAGATCAGCCTCCCAGGAGGTAGTCACCACCAGACCTATGTCGAAACAAAACCCTGACTTGCTTTGCTGTTGTCTTGCTCAGCTCCTTTTCAATGTACTTCGTTATTTGTCTGCCTCCTCTCATGTTTTAAGTCTCCTAAATTTTCAGGCAGTACACATGTCAGCGTCTTGTTGGAAGAGAAACTATATTGCTGAAATCTTCATCAATCCCTAGCTAATTTCTGCGTGTGTGCACCTCACCTTACAATGTGGATTCCTGTTGAACAAGGCACAATAATTCTTTAAAGATACACAATTTCTTAGTGGGGACTGGTGGGGCACCAGATGATGAGAGGTCTGGGTCTCTCATATTTGAAAACTTGGTGAACCCACCCTCCAGGACTCAGAGGACCCTGGGTGACATCAGAAGTCTCTTTCAATTCATAAACTGGAAGATTCTTGTCCCAGTGTACCAAGACCTTAAGGTATCAAAATTGATCTTAGCTTATGCCCCAGTTTACACCTGCTTCTTAGTCTAATCTTTCTCCCTCCTCTGAGGACCTGTGTGAGTGGAAATGAGACAAATTTTCAGAGCTTGAATAATGGAAGAAAACATAAAAATATACTATTAGCATGAGGAACAGAGAGGGTTAACCAAATGCATCCCAGGAGCATTCATCCCATCAGCCATGTGCTTCCTGAAGGTCATAGTCTTTCACAGAGTGGGAGATGTTCACTTTGCATATTTACAAAGAGTATCACTTGGCACACCATGAAGACTGTTAACATGAGGGGATAAGGCCCCACTTGGTGGCCTGGCCATCAGGCTGCCCAGCCACACTATGCCAGTGTCTGTTTCTCAATGTCTTTGGCCTTTATTTCTAATATGAATCCAGTAGAACTTCCACATGAAGCAGACCTCTCTGCCACTAGTGTGTGTGTGTGGGGGGGCCTCTGGCCTCCTGCATGATGACCGGGGCAGGGGGAGTGACTTTTCAAGTTGCGGCTGAACTCTTTCGTCAGGGATTGTTGAAGTGAGCAGAGCACTGACCACTTCAGGCTATCTTCCAGAAGTGGCCTATGGTCTACCTCCCTCGACCCAGCTCTGTCTCCCATCTGTGGAACCAATCCTCTCCATCAGCAGGGCTATTCTGTTTGGAGTTATAATCACATCCCCTTCTCAAAGATTTTTACTTCTTTCCAGAAGTAAAAATATACGAGGAGGGAGCTGCCTCTCCTTCCTCGGCTTGAGTGCCAAGTCAAGATATTCCCATGATGCCAAGTCTTGCTTCTGCATCAGAGATACCCAGAGGACCATCATGGAGCTCAGAAATGACCTCCAGCACTCCTGACACTGAGGCAGCTAATTGAATCTGTGTAGTTATTTTCTAAAGGAGAAGCTTATGGCCTGTCCATCACCTCCCCCCGGGCTATGGTGCTGGCTTCTTTGGGTGGAGACAAGGGAGCTAGCTCCTTCTGGGCTCCTGAGAGACCCTGAAACCTTGGACTGTCATTCCTATAGAATGGCGGCTCTTCACTGGGGTAATTTACCCCCAGGGGGCATGTGGCAAATATCTAGAGAAACTCGATGTCATGACTGAGAGGGTACAGGATCTGGGAGGTCAAGTCCAGGAATTCTGTTCCAATCCTACAATGCACAAACTCCTCCTATGCTCCTACACCACCTCCACACCAGCTTTCCCCCAAACATGCATGACCAAAATTCCTCTGGCTCCAGAGGCTGAGAAACTCTAGTCTAGAACCAGTTGTCCCCTGCATGACTTACGGGGGAAGAACAAGAAGGAAAGACAGAAATTAGGGGCAAGCAGGTTCTGGCTCAATTTTCAGAAGACATTTCTAACACTAAAACTTCAAAACCATGTCCTGGGCAACCTCAGGATGTGGTGAGCTCCCTGTCAATGGAGGCATTCAAGGTGCAGCTATGTTGGGAAGGGACTATGGTGGGAAGATTCCTGGAGTGGGAATTAGGAGACTCAGCTCTGCCATAACTTGAGGGCTCTGGCAAGTCTCCATAATATTATTTTTTCCTCACAAACTAAAGACATTGATCCAAAAAAAAAAAGTTGATAAATAACTTAACAAAATTACATGTCTAAGACTGAAAAAATAGTTCATTATCCAATTTAAAACTTCTGATTACCACTGATAAGTCACTAAGAATTAATTACCACAACGTCCATAAATATGGTATGAGTAGTATGTTTATATTGCATTAAGAAGCACAATGTGTTACTGAGAGAATTAAAGTATAAAACACTTGTGAAATGTTTCACATTGCTTTTTTTTTTTTTTTTTTTGTCTTTTGTTGTTGTTGTTGCTATTTCTTGGGCCGCTCCCGCGGCATATGGAGGTTCCCAGGCTAGGGGTTGAATCTGAGCTGTAGCCACCAGCCTACGCCAGAGCCACAGCATCGCGGGATCCGAGCCGCGTCTGCAACCTACACCACAGCTCACAGCAACGCAGGATCGTTAAGCCACTGAGCAAGGGCAGAGACCGAACCCGCAACCTCATGGTTCCTAGTCGGATTCGTTAACCACTGCGCCACGACGGGAACTCCCTGACATTGCTTTTTTTAAATTATTGCAGTGGAAGCCTTAGAAATATGGAGGTGTTTAGGACAGCTCTGTGAGAGGGGTCTCAGTTAAGATGGCCACACCTGCTAAATCTTGCAGTCTTCGTAATTTGCCCTGACAAAAGTGCTATAATGCCCACTATCTCAGTGATTGCTAAAGACAGAATGCTCCAGAATGTTAGTCATAAGTTTCAGAGTGTCAGATCTACTCCTCCGGTACAGTCTCAAAAAAGTAAAGTGACAAGAGTTCCCATTGTGTCTCAGCAGGTTAAGAACCTGACGAGTATCCACGAGGATTCGGGTTCGATCCCTGGACTTGCTCACTGGGTTAAGGATCTGGCATTGCTGCAAGCTGCGGAGTAGGTCAAAGATACATCTCCAATTCAATCCCTAGCCTGGGACCTTCCATATGCCACATGCGCGGCCCTAAAAAGATTAAAAAAAAAAGAAAAAAGAAAAAAGAAAAAAACAAGGAAAGTGAAGTGGCAGAGGGGCCCTCTCTCTTCAAGGCTTGCAACTTTTGCTGGCAGCGCAGAACCTCCCTGTACCCGCTGCATGTGTTCACGTTAATGGTTCTGCCGACAGAACAGATCCGGCAAAGGGCACACCCCCCAGAGGCTCCGCTTCCCTCTGGAGAGGTTGTCTCGGCACCACACTTTCCTCATGGCATTCTGCATGTCTGTGTTTCTCAGTGTGTAGATGAGAGGGTTGAACATGGGGGCGATCATGGTGTAAAACAGGGCAAAAATCTTGTCGTTACCGACAGAATCAGCCGTGGGGACATAGGTGAAGATGAGGGGCAAGAAGAACAAGAACACGACGGTGACGTGGGAGCCACAGGTGGAGAGGGCTTTGCGGCGGCCCTCGGAGGAGCGGGTCCGCAGCGTGGACAGGATGATGACGTAAGAAATGACCAAGGCCACAAAGGTCAAAATGGACAGCGCCCCTGTGGTGGTAATGATTGCGATCACCCACAGGCTAGTGTCGGCGCAGGCCAGCTTCAGCAAGGGGAACACATCACAGAAATAGTGGTCTATCTGATTGGGGCCACAGAAGGGAAGTCCGAGGACAATCAGCACTTGCAGGATGGAATGGATAAATGCTCCGAGAGCAGAAGCCACCAGGAGGACATAGCACACCTGGCTGCTCATGATGACCATGTAGTGAAGAGGTCGGCAGATGGCTGCGTAGCGGTCATAGGCCATGGCCACCAAGATGAAGATCTCAGTGGCCCCAAAGAAGTGGGCAGAAAACATCTGGGCCATGCAGCCGTTGTAGGAGATGATCTTCTGCTGGGCCGATAAGTCAGTGATGAGTTTGGGGGCCACGGTGGAGGTAAAGCAGACGTCCATGAAGGACAAGTAGCTGAGGAAAAAGTACATGGGCTGTTCACTGAGGCGGCTTCCCCGGATGGTGAGAAGAATGAGCAGATTTCCTGAGAGGATTGCAATGTAGCAAAGTGAGAACAGCACCAAGCAGGCAACCTCCGCCTTCTCATCACTAAAAAGACCCAGGAGGATGAATTCTGTGATGTTTTCATGTCCCATGGCTTCTGAGCATTTAATCGTTTAGAAGAGGAAGTTAATATGCCTGAAACATGCAACTTTTTGAAATTATTTAAAACCCACTTCTTCAATAAATATACATTGTCTATTATAAGACAATCATTATCCTGGTGCTAAGGGTGCACCAAGGTACAAAATACACACAATCTCTACCCACAAGTAAACTTCATTAGAGCCGACATATGGTGACAAGAATAGTGCAGATAAGCAACTCATTGATATGATGATAAATTTCAAAGCCTCACACTTCCTATGAACAGCAAGATAAATATTTAAAGATGGGACACTCTTTTTGGGGTCAATTTTGAGATGCACTTTCAGTATTAAACTCTGAGAGTGATTTTTGAATCTCTGTTATGTATGAAAGAGCACTGGTGATGTCTGTTCTTTAAGGACAAGATGGTCCTTATAATTCTTAGTCCTTCCCAATGGCTATATAAGTGCTAGGTACTGAAAGTTCAGTAATGTCACTAAACTTCCATGAGGTATAATTTTGAATATCTGGGTGACTATATTAGAAAGTGCCTTAAGAAATTTTTCATGAACATTTTTGAAATGGAGGGAGGAAAAGAGTAACAATAACATCTTTGGTGGGGAAGTCTCCATTGTATGGGCTTCTAGGACATTGATGGCTTCCTGAAATCAACATTATTTCCCAGTTCACTTTCCAGTCTAACCCAGGAGAGCTCATCATTTTGGTCCTTTAGACACTTTCAGGCACTTCCTTTTATGACAGCACCCTTGGAGGAGCAGACTGCATTCAGAGATTCTTTTTCACTCGGTCCTTTCCAACAACTTGATTCTCTTTGAACTGAATCTCTTTCCTTACCAGGCTCATCATATGTCCATGGGACCAAGTCCTGGAATATTTTAGTTACAAAGGAAATATGTCATTGGTGCAAAATATAGCACTACATCGCTTAGTACCTTTCTGCAAGATGACCTTAAATGTATTACAAAACCTCAAGGCTCAGTTTTATAAAATGATAAACCCTAGACATTGATAACATTTGTCAGCCTCTTTGTGAAGGTTATTACAGCAACTGAACACTGCATTTTTTTCCATCTGACTTTTTTTTTTAAAGATGTATATTTTCCTAAATTAACTAACACATTTAATAATTAAAACAAAAGTTCTGACAAAATATTTCATGAAATTAGAGAATCTGATTCCACAAGTAGAAACTGTTAATATTCAAAGTGGTTAGCTTAACTTTTCAAGAAATCAAAAAGGAAATTTAAAAATACCTCCAGACAAATGATAATAAAGACAAAACCATTCAAAATCTATAGGATGTTGCAAAAGCAGTGCTTAGAGGGAAGTTCACAGTGATACAGGCCTTCCTCAAAAAAAAGAAAAATCTCAAATTGACAACTTAACCCACCACCTAAATGAATTAGAAAAAGAACAAACAAAACCTAAAGTCAGCAGAAGGAAGGAAATCATGAAGATCGAAGAGTAAATCAATAAAATAGAGATTTAAAAAATAGAAAAAACCCAAATAAAACCAAGAGCTGGTTCTTTGAAAAGATAAAAAAAAAAAAATTGACAAACTGCAGGGCATACTCACCAAGAAGAGGAGAGAAAAAAATGCAAGTAAACAAAATAAGAAATGAAAAAGGGGAAATACAAAATAAAATAAGAGAATAATATGAATAATTATAGGCCAACAAATTTGACAACCTAGAAGAAATAGACAACTTTCTAGAGACTTAGAGCCTGCCAAAACTGAATCAGGATGAAATAGATAAACTGAACAGATTGATCAGTAGAAATGTAATAAAAACACTCCCTACAAACAAAAGTCCAGGACCAGACAGCTTCCAAAGAGAATTCTACCAAACATACAAAGAGGAAATTGTACCAATTCTCCTTAAGTTTTTCCAAAGGTTGAAGAAGAAGGAACACTCCCAAAGACATTCTATGAAGCCATCATCGCCCTAATCCCAAAAAAGAAAATTATAGGCCAATATCTTCAATGAATATAGATGTGAAAATTCTCAACAAAACTTTAGTCAACCGAATCCAACAACATATAGAAAAGGTCATACACCACAACCAAGTTGGATTCATCCCAGGTTCACAAGCATGGTTCAGCCTACACAAAACTATTAACATCATATACCACATTAACAAAAGAAAAGTCAAAAACCACATGATCATCTCAATAGATGCAGAAAAAGCATTTGACAAAGTTCAACATCCATTAATAAAGGATGAATTCTTAACAAAGTGGGCATAGAGGGAACATACCTTAACATAATAAAAGCCATTTACAACAAATCCACAGCAAATATAGTGCTCAAAGGAAAAAAGCTGAAAGCCTTCCCACTAAAATCCGGAATAAGACAAGGATGCCCACTCTCACCACTTTTATTCAACATAGTTTTGGAAGTCCTAGCCACAGCAATCAGACAAACAAAAGAAATAAAAGGTATCCAAATTGGAAGAGAAGAGGTGAAATTGTCACTGTATGCAGATGACATGATACTGTATGTAGAAAACCCTAAGGACTCCACACAAAAACTACTTGAACTGATCAACAAATTCATCAAAGTAGCAGGATACCAGATTAACATTCAGAAATCGGTTGCATTTCTATATACTAACAACGAGATATTAGAAAAGGAATATAAAAATACAATACCTTTTAAAATCTCACCACGAAAATAAATACCTAGGAATAAACCTGACCAAGGAGGTGAAAGACATATGCTGAGACCTATAAAACATTAATCAAAGAAATTACAGAGGAATCAAAGAAATGGAAAGATATTCCATGATCCTGGACTAGAAGAATTAATATAATAAAAATGGCCATACTACCCAAAGCGATCTACAGATCCAATGCTGTCTCCATCAAATTACCCATGACATTTTTCACAGAAATAGAACAAACAATCCAAAAGTTTATGTGGAACCCAAATTGCCAAGGCAGTCCCAAGGATCAAAAACCAAACAGGAGGCATAACTCTCCCAGACTTCAGGCAATATTACAGAGCCATAGTAATCAAAACAGTGAGGTACTGGTGCCAAAACAGACATACAGACCAATGGAACAGAATAGAGAACCCAGGATTAAACCCAGACACCTATGGTCAATTAATTTTTGACAAAGGAGGCAGGAATATAAAATGGGAAAAAAAAGACAGTCTTTTCAGCAAGGGTTTCTGGGAAAACTAGACAGCCACATATAAATCAATGAAACTGGAACACACCCTCACACCATGCACAACAATAAACTCAAAATGGCTTAAAGACTTAAATATAAGACAAGACACCATCAAACTCCTGGAAGAGAACATAGGCAAAACATTCTCTGACATCAATCTTAAAAATGTTTTCTGGAGTTCCCGTCGTGGCGAAGTGGTTAACGAATCCGACTAGGAACCATGAGGTTGCGGGTTTGGTCCCTGCCCTTGCTCAGTGGGTTAAGGATCCAGCGTTGCCGTGAGCTGTGGTGTAGGTTGCAGACGCGGCTCGGATCCCGCGTTGCTGTGGCTCTGGCGTAGGCTGGTGGCTACAGCTCCGATTCAACCCCTAGCCTGGGAACCTCCATATGCTGCGGGAGCGGCCCAAGAAATAGCAACAACAACAATAACAACAACAACAACAACAACAAATAGACAAAAAAAAAAAAAATGTTTTCTAAGGTTAGTCTCCCAAGGCAACAGAAATAAAAACAAAAATAAACCAATGGGACATAATCAAACTGACAAATTTATGCACAGTAAAGGAAACCATAAAAAAAAAAAAAGACAATCTATGGACTGGGAGAAAATAGTTTCAAACAATGCAACTGACAAGGGCTTAATCTCAAAAATATACAAACAACTTATACAACTCAACTGCCAAAAATAAAAAAATAACAATAAAAATAAAAAGCCAGCAACCCAATTAAAAAATGGGCAGAAGACCTGAATAGACATTTCTCCAAAGAAAATATACAGACGGCCAACAAGCACATCAAAAAAATGCTCAACATCACTGATTATTAGAGAAATGCAAATGAAAACTACTATGAGGTACCACCTCTCACTTGTCAGAATGGCCATCATTAGCAAGTCCAAAAATAACAAATGCTGGGAGGGTATGGAGAAAAGGGAATCCTCCAGCACTGTTGGTGGTAATGTAAATTGGTATAGCCACTATGGAAAACAGTATGGAAATACCTCAGAAAGCTAAATATAGAACCACCATATGACCCACCAATCCCACTCCTGGGCATAGATTCAGACAAAACTTTCCTTGAAAAAGATACATGAACCCACATGTTCATTGCAGCACTATTCACAAGAGCCAAGACATGGAAACAACCTAAATGTCCATCCATGGATGAATGAATTAAGAAGTGGTATATATACACAATGGAATACTACTCAGCCATAAAAAGAATGACATAATACCATTTGCAGCAACATGGATGGAACTAGAGACTTTCATACTAAGTGAAGTAAGTCAAAAAGAGAAATACAAATACCATAGATCACTTATATCTGGAATCAAATATATGGCACAAATGAAACTTTCCACAGAAAAGAAACTTATGGACTTGGAGAGCAGACTTGTGGTTGCCAAGGGGGAGGAGGGATGGGATGGTCTGGGAGTCTGGGATTAGTAGATGCAAACTATGGCATTTGGAGTGGATAAGCAATGAGATCCTTCTGTATAGCAGAGGGAACTCTATCTGGTCACTTACGATGGAACATGATGCATGATAAGGTGAGAAAAAGAATATAGTATTCATCATATATATATATACATATATATATGCATATGCTTGACTTGGTCACTTTGGTGAACTGTAGAGATTGACAGAACACTGTAAACCAACTGTAATAGAAAAAATAAAAATCATTAAAAATTAAAAAAAAAGTAAGAACAAAAGAACAGACATACCTTTCAGAATTGAAGCATATTTAAAAGCTGGGTCAATTACTTAAGTAAAAGTAGACATGGATGTTATTCTCTGAGCACACTATGCCATCAATTGTCGTAAAAGATGTAAATATTACAGGCTGATACATTTCTATCCACCTCACTCTCCTCCATAAGGAGATATCTTATATAAGAAAACAGGAAACACATCTTTATATATAATGCATCTACATTTGTGCTAATATCTGCCTTCCTTTTTACATAATATGGTGGATTTTTTTTTGCTTTTTTTTTTTGTCTTTTTAGGCATGTGCCTCCAGCATATATAAGTTTCCAGGCTAGGGATTGAATCAGAGCTACAGCTGCTGGCCTATACCACAGCCACAGCAATACGGGATCCAAGACATGTTTGCAACCTACACCACAGCTCATGGCAATGCAGGATCCATAACCCACAGGGTGAGGCCAGGGATGGAACCCGCGTCCTCATGGATACTAATCGGGTTCATTACTGCTGGCCCCCAACAGGAACTCCAATATGGTTTTCATATCAGCATTAAAAAGTCTAGTTATAGCTGTGTAAATGTGATAAGATTTCAATAAATCTGAAGATTATTTGCTAAATCTAATAACTGCTATTATTGAAGACTCAAATTTATAATTTGCTCTTTTTCATACCTCTGTTTTGCTGAACTAATACTGAGTCTTATTATAGTTTTAACGGAAGAAAACAATCCATTTGTAACAGAGGATGCTGAATACTTAGGTCATGCTACTCAAAAGGTGTCTGATATGTGGTGGATTCAGTGGAAAGGACATTCATATCTAATGCTTCCAATGAGCTGAAAACATCAGCTCTGCTTCTCAGTTAAAACAACCTACACTGGAAAGTATCCTAAAAGGAATAGTTAAGAAACAAATGTTCACTCTGCCTTACCACAGAATCTAAAAAGGAATAAAAAGTGAAAAACAACCACAACCACCCAAGTCCTGATTTTCAGCGTTATTTTGATTTCCTCTATCTCCCAGAAAATGTTTCTTAGGAAACAAGACTGACTAGTCCTTATTTCTAAAATAAAATTAGCAATTGTACTTACAAGGAAGGCAGGTTTTCATAGTAAGTGAGGGTGCTTGAGTTACACCAAATGGGTTGCAGTAGATGGCCCATTACTTAACTGTTGAATAATTTTAGGCATGTTACATATTCCCTGAGGCTTGTTTGTTGTTTTGCTGTTGTTGTTTTTCCAACTGAAAACAGTGATAATAATAGTACCTACCACATAGGAATCTTGTGAGAATCCAATTAAAAAATCCCTATAAAATATTTAGATACAGATATGTGCATCTAATACCTCACAAGAATTAACTAAATATCAACTCTTTCATTACTAATTCAAAAAAAGGATTCATATGCTATAAATGTTTCACCATTTATAAAACAAAGGGAGCTCAGGAATAAATTGTCTTCAATGAGTTTAACATACTACTGAATATAGATTTCCACAGATGTTAGAAACTATTCTGGGGAGTTCCTGTCGTGGAGCAGTGGAAACGAATCCGACTAGGAACCATGAGGTTGTGGGTTTGATCCCTGACCTTGCCCAGTGGGTTAAGGATCTGGCATTGCTGTGGCTGTGGTGTTGGCCAGCAGTAACAGCTCCGATTAGACCCCTAGCCTGGGAACCTCTATGTGCTGATGTGTGGCCCTAAAAAGAACAAAAGAAAAAAAAAAAAAGAAACTATTTTGACAACTGGTCACTACTGAAAATCCCTAAATAACTACCAGGATATGGGGTACGTAATAGAATTTCCCACTTCACAGGTGAGAGAACTGAAATCAAGATAAAAATTTATTCATGATGACCTCCAGAAATCTACAAGAGATAATCTCTCTTTTATAGTTAGGAATACTTGAATCAGACACTTCAAGAAAAGAGTTATTTCATTCATATATTCATTCATATATTTTATGTAGGTCATTTTTAGTTTTCTGCATTTTTTTCAATTTGAATAGTATATGCATGATTTTCATTAAATAAATAGCTATTAATTATATAATTTGAACTTATCCAACTGTGGCCACTGAAATTTCCTACTACACTACACCAATTTATTTCAAATATTAAAGATTATTGCAAATCATTACAGACCTAAGATACATGAAGCAAGGAAATGTAGATTCCACTGCTGATCTGCCACTTCCTGATTGTTTTGATTTAGGAAAAAGTCCCTCAAATTTTCCTCTTAAGAAAATAAAGAATCATCATCTTCATGGATTTTTTTTCAGCTATCAAGAAATATTTTTTTTACACCAAGTGACTGACTAAATAATTTATCAAATAATTGTCATCATTTTATCATCTTTATTCTGCTTATTTATTGACTTAACTATTTTATATTTCCAACATTTTTTTTATCGTCACTTTTCTATCCAAAGTAGGTTGCAAAATATTCTAAAATTCTCTTAACCTCCTATCTTAGCAGTCCCAGGATAGGACTAAAAGTCCCAGTCTGAAAACCAGGATTTCAAGATGGCATTCCCATTGTCCATTTTCTGTTAAAACAGGCTTAAAGTTTTTTGTGAACAATTAAAATGCTGAATTGTAATATGACACAACTTACAGGATTAGAAGCTAGTAAATATCATAAAGGAAATAGTTACCAAGCAGATCAATTTTTTTAGAATACATATTCAGGAAAAATAATTTATTAGGGAAAAAAGCAGACAAGGATATTTGACTACATATAGCTGTTCCAATAGATGACTTTATATAGACACATGCATGAAAAATTTTAAAAAGCAAGGAAAAAAGAAAATATGGAGAAAGAGAAAGGAAAATAAGAACTTACATATTTGATAACATCCAATTCCAATCAGTATTTGAAGAGATAGTCTTGTTTTCTTGAACTCATGACAACAAATGAGATATATATGAGTAATTAATATATGAAATTATATATTTTAAATCAAAATCATAAATAAGATCTCAGGGGAAAAAAGCAATGAAAAATTCTCATGCTTGGTATCTAGTTTTCAAATTATATCTACAATAAATATATCTCAAAAACTAGCCTTATGTATATTCAGATTGGGAATAAGAATTATATCACAGAACTGCAAGAAAATGTCAATTGCATAATGGCCTTATTCTCTTGTCTTTTTTCCCTTTGATTCAATAATGATCAGCAAGATCCACTTCTCTAACTGCACGGGGTTTGGGGGTTCCCAGGATATCTGCTCTGAAAGAGTCAGGAAGACTATTTAAAGGCACTGGAGGGACCTGGGTGCAATCCCTATGGTGCTTCTTGGACAAGGGAGCTAGAAATCACTGGTGATTTTACTTTGCTAATAGTTTGGCTTTTCAAACTTTTAAAAATGAATTCCTTTAGGTTGTTTCAAATATATGATGTTAAATATCAAATGTAGGTTTTATGTTTAGTGGCCAAAAAAACTGTAAGATTAATCTTACTACTTTCTACATAGAGAATGAACCCTAATCCATTCATTATATATATTAAGAGTCTTCTTCTGCTTCCATCACTAAAGCTAATTATTTATTGAAATTGAAAGTATTAAGCTTTTTTTTTTTTTGGATGCATCCGAGGCATATGGAAGTTCCAGGGCCAGCAGTGGGGGTGGGGTGGGGGTGAGGAGTCGAATCTCAGCCACAGCTGCAAATCACTACAGACCTAAAACAATGCTGCACCACAACTTCAGCAACACCTGATGCTTAATCCACTGTGAGGGTCTGGGGATTGAACCCGGACTGTTTCAGAGAAAACGCCAGGCCCTTAACCCACTGTGCCACAGGGGGAGCTCATCGGCTTTTTCTTAATGTAATTAAGGTCAAATTTTAATGTCCTCATTTCCAAAAAGCTATCCTCTTTCACCGTTTTTCCTAAAACCAAATTCCATACGCTAAATCATGCCATTACATTCACAATATTTAATTTCACCAGACTATTTGTTTTACCTTTCATAGATAATCTGAGGGGTTTTGTTTTGTGGTTCTGTTTTTTGGGGTTTTGCCTTGTGTTTTTAAAATATTGGTATTCTTTTTTTATGTTCTAAATAAATTATAAACTCAATAACATTAAGGTCTACTCTTTCTCAATTTTTATCTGATAATTTAAATTTTAATGATGAAAAGGGCAATGGCATGTATTGGAAACTGTCATTACAATCTGTCATTATCAATTTAAATTAAACTGATAATTTAAATTTTAATGATGAAAAGGGCAATGGCATGTATTGAAAACTGTCATTACAATCTGCTGGTAACTGCGGTAAAGGTAATAGTAGTATTTCCACAGGGGCGCATAAGAGGCAATTTGACAAGCATAGATAAGTACTAACTAGTATACTCCAATCAATGTGACTGTGGCTAAAATGCTTCACCAATACAACAACTGTGAACACTTGACACATAAAAGCACTTAAAAAAGTTTTTTGGATATTCAATTTAAAAAGTTAGAATTCAAGTTATGTATTTGTTTCCAACTTATACAGTTCATTCTAATAGAACTTCAGTAGTAACCACAGAATAAATTCCTGAAATAACCTTCATGTTATTTGATGATGGCAAAGTAACATAAATTTAAAGGATTTATTTTTACATTTTCCCTTGAACTACACTTATAATTATGTTTCACCACTTAAATGGTTTAATTGTTGTGCTTTTGGTGTCAAAAACATCACAAGGAGGAGTGATTATTTTCATGTATGTGATATTTGGGGGGTGTGTGCATGTGAATGCTAACAGGACAGTGGCTGAAAGAGGCAACATAGCAACAGTATCAAAACCTAGTTAGATACACATTTTAAGTGTTCAAAAGAAGGAAAACAATTTTGGGTGAGGTGCCGGAAGTCCAGGATGATTTCATAGATACACAAATGTTGAGGTCAGAATGTCTACGTGATTTTGGTCAGTGAAATCATGGGCAAGAGAATCTGTGTTGATAATTGGATGGCAGCTGGCTCACAAAGCTTGACTTGGATAAATCACAGCAGAACAATGTAGAGCACCAGGCTGAAAATTTTTCTGGTGTCTATAAGATGCTCACAGGCAAGGATGTTAATTTGGAATTTGAGTTTCTGTTGCAAACAAAAATGACTAAAAATATATATATTCACACATGCACAGGCACAAAAATCTATAACAGATCAGACCAAATGTAGACATACCACCACTCTTAAATTAGCAATTAACATCTTGTAGGCAGACATGCTCCCTGCTCACTTGGAGCCGTATGTATTTTAGAAATGAAGGAATAAAGTAACTTGAAACAAATAATTGAAGCCTTATATTTACCTATGAAAGCTATTAAAAAATACTGGTCAGAGGAGTTTCCACTGTGGTTCAGTGGGTTAAGGATCCAGCATTGTTTCAGCAGCAGTGCAGTCTGATCCCTGGCCCAGGAACTTCCATATGCCAGGTACAGATGAAGAAAAAAAAAAGATTATTGGTCAGAGTTCAACAGAATCTGTAAGGGGCAGGGATAAATACGCTTAAGTTAGAGGGGAAATTTAGAAATTATTTTCTCAAATTCAAAAATAAAATATTTTTTTTAAATTCTGAATTTGAAAGATTCAACTTCTGAGATATGATAACTCAATAAAAATAATAAGAGTTTTTGCAAAGGATATTAGAAACTCATTAGGAAATTAATTGCACCTAGGAAAAGAATCAATAGAATGGCTGTTATCAAAAAGACATAACTCTATTAGCTATATTGCTTGTGTTTTGCCTGTCTTATGAGCTTATGGTTCTTTATTTTACCAGATAGGTGACTGAGCCATTGTAACTAAGTGATTCAAAGCAGTTAACCAAATATATAGTTCTTTACCAGATCTATGTTGTAATAGTGTAACGCTATATATGGGAAGCTACAGCAAGAGGGAATATTTTCCTGGACATAACAGACTAGTAAGACAGATGGTCCAGAGACTTTTGGCTACTGCGATAATACCTAGTCCAGTAAGAGGCCATTGAAAGGCCAATCAGCAAAATCTTTGCCAGACCTGGGAATGAGCATTCCTAGCACCATGGGACAAAATGGTCATGAAATACCTCCCAAAATAATTGTTGATTTTATGATCATGATGGAGCCCTGCGAATTGGAGATTGGCACTTGCCATCCACCTCTACATGGATTGAGTCATGAGCCACTATAGCTGCTGACCTTCAACGCCTCCTAAAAGAGCTCAGGGTGCAGATCAGGAGTGAGGCACTCTGTGCTCTGGGAAAATTGGCAGCACAGGTCTTCAGACAGTTAGATATTTTCAGGAGAATATTTTATAAGCCCAATTCTTACGTCTCTCTTACCTAGAAAAGCACTAAAATCATTAACAGTGATGTCTTCCTTGGCCACCAAGGAAAATACTATGAAAAATGGAGTACCTGGAGTTCCTGCTGTGGCACAGCAGAAAGGAATCTGATTAGTATCCATGAGGATGCAGGTTCAATCCCTGGCTTTGCTCAGTAGGTTAAATATCCAGCATTGCTGTGAGCTGCAGTGTAGGTCATGGAGGCAGTTTGGAGCTTGCATTGCTGTGGCTGTTGCATAGGCCAGCAGCTATAGCTCTGATTCGACACCTAGCCTTGGAATATCCATATGCTGCAATTGTGCCCCCCCCCCAAAAAAAAGGAGTACCTATAATTCAGACATCCAAAGTAATGCTAGGTGCATTGTGGTTTCAGACAAGCCCTCATATTGCTGGGAACGTGAGCTTTCTGAGATGTGTCAGACTTGAGATGCCACCAGCCATTCTTAAAGCAATGCCTGCTGGCAGCTGGTAGCTGCAATTTCGTGGTTTCAAGATATCCTCTTGCAACTATTAAATTTTTAGATAATGAAATTGCTTTAGACCAGATATTTGCAGGGAAAAAGGAATTATATTATGGCCCATTGCTCCTGTTGTGTATATGTCAATACCACATTAGAAGTTAAAAACCTACTTAGACAAAAGTAGACAACTGGCTACCTAGCTAAGAGTCTCCCCACAGCGACATTTCCAGACTGGGTGTTGGACTGATTGTCCTGAATTCTCAGGGAATGAGATCTATTTTGTCATTGAAGTTCCGGTTGTCATTCCTCCTACTTTTCACTAGTTCTGTTGCACCAGAATGTGCAAGGGATTGAGATCTTAATCAGACCCAGGACTTGGAACTCAGAAATATTTCTAATTTGGTATCCATTCCCCAGACTAAGGCAAGACTATGCCCCATTTCAGCAGGAAGTAGCCAGAGCAGTCATGGCCCTATTCCCTGAAAGACTTGGGCGATAGATAAAACAGAAGTGGGGATTTAAAACTAAGCCCCCCAAAAACCAAGTTCCTTCGCCGAGTTTATGATGAACATCTCTATCCAAAGTGATTATTTCTTTCCTTGCCCAATACCCCTTCTCTTCAATTTGAAAAGAATCAAAGAAAAGGGTGGAATGGAACTGAACATTGGCCAATGACCTAGGTTTAATCTATTCAACTCAAGGATAAACCAGGTTTGCTCAGATTCTTTCTCTGAAGTTCTGAATAGGGACCTAGCAGGCTGGAGGGAAGGGGAAGAATATTGTAAAAGATATATGGTGAAAGAATTTGTGGTTTGACAAATGAGCCATATGGAAGAAGACTTTTCTTTTTTTCATCTTTTGTCTTTTTAGGGCTGCACCTGGGGCATATGGAGGTTCCCAGTCTAGGGGTCTAATCAGAGCTGTTGCCACCGGCCTATGCCAGAGCCACAGAAATGCCAGATCTGAGCTGTGTCTGCAAACTACACCCCAGCTCACAGCAACGCTGGATTCTTAACCCACTGAGCGAGGCCAGGAATCGAACCTACAACCTTATGGTTCCCAGTCGGATTAATTTCTGCTGCTTCATGACGGAAACTCCGAAAGCAGACATTTCAAGTGAACCGAGAACATGAAAGTCACAGAGGGTAAAAAAATGTAAGTTCATAGAAAAAAGATGGGTCATATCCAAGCTTTTAGAATAACACTTATGGCACGAGTTGGGGCTTCCAGAACCCTGAACTACTAATGACTTTCTATTTTATCTTAAAGCAAAAGGACTCTTATTATTAACTTTATTTCACACACACACACACACACACACACACACACACACACACACATCCACACACATCCACATTCTCTGTTTTCAATAACTAAATGAGCCTGATTGAACTCCACTGCCTCATTCATTTTTTTTTCTAAAATACCAACTGTAATTTTATTATGATATGCAAGAAATAAAACAACTAATTGTCATTTACCTTTTTTTTCCCATGATAATGAGCAATTAGGAGATATATATACACTAGAAATCTGCAGAGAACTGCACAATGAGTGATTGGCAGAAATACACTGGTTGCTTGGCAGGAAGAATGAGGTGAGGACCTTTATATAGGTAGTAATAGATTAATAATTAGATATTAATAGGTGACCACTAACCTTAGAAAGTTGTAGGAAAATGAGTCTTGTCAACTACAGAACATTCATTTTGCAGGTTTCAGATCAGAGCTAAATTATTGAGGAAAATAGAAAAGTCACTATAGTCAATTGGTGGTCCAGCAATCCAGTTCCCCCTTTGCTTTCATTCGAAGATGGGTTTCTGTTGCTCTATCTTCCCATTCACTAGTCTTGCCATCTTTCCTAAAAACTGAAACTCTTCATTTATAAATAAAGTACAGGAAATAAAAAGGTTATTTGAAATACCCAAATGCACGGGGGGTATAATTTTTGGGTAATTAGGCAGTATAATACAGGTCTTATATTTTATCCTCCCCACCAAAAACAAACAAAGAAAAAAACAACAAACAAACAAACAAACAAAAACCTTGCCTGGGCTATGTGCATAGTCCTGGGAAATGGAATGGTGAGATCATGACCTGTTCTGGCTGCTGACATCCTGGGAGCAGTGAGAGAAAAGGGACATTGCGTTTCATGGGGTAGATTTTCACTTCATCTTAGTACCTGCTGCTGCACTTTTCATCACTGCCCTCTACCGTGATACCTGAAACTCTTTAGTTTAATTAAAATAATAATAATAACAATAAACTTCCAGTCTTTTGTGGGATGGTAGAGAGGAGGTGTCACCTGGCAATGTAGACAGTGGGCTAGAGAGAGAAAATAGTCTTCGTGTAAATACAGTGTGCATTTCACTCCTACATTCTGTGGAACTTAATGCTCTAAGCTCAGAGCCTCACAAGAGTTTCGCAGGTGAACTCCATCTGTTTTCCTCTACCCCATCCTATTTACCTTTATTCTCAAATGTTTAACTTCCTCTGTTAAACCATTGCTTATTACTCTTCTCTATGTTTCAAAAAACATGTGGAAATCTTTCACCAACTGGTGTTTTTCTGCCTGTTTTTTTTTATAATTTTTTTTTTTATTTTCCCACTGTACAGCAAGGGGGTCAGGTTATCCTTACATGTATACATTACAATTACATTTTTCCCCCACCCTTTCTTCTGTTGCAACATGAGTATCTAGACAAAGTTCTCAATGCTACTCAGCAGGATCTCCTCGTAAATCTATTCTAAGTTGTATCTGATAACCCCAAACTCCCAATCCCTCCCACTCCCTCCCCCTCCCATCAGGCAGCCACAAGTCTCTTCTCCAAGTCCATGATTTTCTTTTCTGAGGAGATGTTCATTTGTGCTGGATATTAGATTCCAGTTATAAGGGATATCATATGGTATTTGTCTTTGTCTTTCTGGCTCATTTCACTCAGGATGAGATTCTCTAGTTCCATCCATGTTGCTGCAAATGGCATTATGTCATTCTTTTTTATGGCTGAGTAGTATTCCATTGTGTATATATACCACTTCTTCCGAATCCAATCCTCTGTCGATGGACATTTGGGTTGTTTCCATGTCTTGGCTATTGTGAATAGTGCTGCAATGAACATGCGGGTACACGTGTCTCTTTTAAGTAGAGGTTTGTCCGGATAGATGCCCAAGAGTGGGATTGCAGGGTCATATGGAAGTTCTATGTATAGATTTCTAAGGTATCTCCAAACTGTTCTCCATAGTGGCTGTACCAGTTTCCATTCCCACCAACAGTGGAGGAGGGTTCCCTTTTCTCCAAGCCCCTCCAGCACGTGTTATTTGTGGATTTATTAATGATGGCCATTCTGACTGGTGTGAGGTGATATCTCATGGTAGTTTTGATTTGCATTTCTCTTATAATCAGCGATGTTGAGCATTTTTTCATGTGTTTGTTGGCCATCTGTATATCTTCTTTGGAGAAATGTCTATTTAGGTCTTTTGCCCATTTTTCCATTGATTGATTGGCTTTTTTGCTGTTGGGTTGTATAAGTTGTTTATATATTCTAGAGATTAATCCCTTGTCGGTTGCATCATTTGAAACTATTTTCTCCCATTCTGTAAGTTGTCTTTTTGTGACCAGTTGTTAGTTTTTCAGTTCTGTTCCAGGAGCTGGGGATCCTAGATCCATTTCTGTTGTAGCATGCCCTGCTGAAAGCAATGCTGAGAGATGATTTTGGAAGTATTTGTGGGCACCAGAAATGGTACATAGAGCATCCACCTTCCTCAATGGGTTCCAGAAAGAGCTTATTTTCCTTCCATTTAAAGACTGGGCATTTTTAACTTACCCAGCCTGCATCTTAACTTTGCTTTCTCCTCCTCCCTCTTCTTGCCCTATTCTAGTAACTTTTTTCAACATCTCATTAAAGGAATTCTCTGAGACCCTTTCCAATGATCATCATTTTACAAAAATCCCCAAACCAAACCAATAGTAAAAATTTATAAATATAAATTTCATATTCTTTAGGGGATTGCATGCACACACACCCAGTTAAATATTACCAAACTGCGAAAGCCCTATCAGATAATTTTATTAATTAATTTGCTGCAAGAAAAAAAAATAGGATCCCATTCTTTATCAATGAGATGTTAGGTTAGAAAAAAAGAAAGGAAGAAAAAAATATGCAATTACATTTCTGCTTTGTGATCTTATTGTACTTGTTCCTGATGTGATTTACTCTGAGTTGCAGCTGTGGCTGTCATATCTGTGTTCACATTTTGTCAAAGAGGTTAATTTTATAAGCATTGATATTATATGAATGTCAATTTGTTTAATGTTTCATATCCAAAAAAAAGTGAGAAACAAAACCATGAAACAAAACAAGAGGTATCCCCTCCAAGTCACATCTAAAATGTTCACCAATATGTGAGAGAAAATGTTCATATAGTAACAATAAATCTGAATTCTGTGACAAACTTGTAACAGTACCATGATGGGGATTGGACATGGCACCATCCTATGCAGTCATTCCCCTGAAGGGCAGAGATGTCAGGAACAATACTTGTATAGACACTTAGCTCTTCAGCCTTTCCGGTGCCAAAGTCTAAACTGATAAATGATTTTGGCTGAACACCAAGGCTGAAACTGAACTTCAGAGATTACCGATTCAAAAGTTTTCTGTAAGATACATTTGAGAAACAACTGGCTGCACATTAAAAGGATACCCTTAGTTGTCGTGAATATAAACAATGGAAACCTCAAAGGGACACCCAGTCTTGAATGTGAACATGGCACTGTGCCCATGCACTGAGTGACAGGAAAGGGGAGAAGAGTGATCTTAGGAAGATGTTCTGTCTAAAAGAGGGAGTTGGCATGAAATCATGGATGGGAGGGAAAGGATGCGGGCCTTCGTTGCAGTTCTTGACTGGACAGGGCACTGGAGACAAAGACATCTTTCAAGGTGGCTGATGTAGTGTCTTCAGAGAATCTTTGATTATGTTGGGGAATTGAGACCTACTAGTAGGAGCCATTGTCAGTAGCTCCATTGTAGGATTCAGCTCCAAACTTTCTGGCCAAGAAACCATTGGTTGCTAAAAGAAGTTATCACTGGGGAGTTGATAAACCAAAGTGCCTGTTAGTGTGGAAGTGGTTTTGGCAGCAAGCATTCTTAATAATGAAAGCATTGCATCAGCCTTGGAGACCAAGAGACCATGTTGGAAGGCTATAGTGACCACAATTTCTATTGCTTTGGGGGACTGACCTGAGAAAATATTCATGATGTTGATGTCAGAGAGTGTTTTGCCTATGTTTTTGCCTGGTTATTTTTATCATTGTGGATTAACACATAATTTTTGCCTTTTTTGAGGAGGGTGTACCTGCAGCATATGGAAGTTCCCAGGCTAGGGGTCAAATCGGAACTGCAGCCTCAGGCTTATGCCACAGCCACGTGGGATCCTAGCCATGTCTGCGACCTACACCACAGCTCACAGCAATGCTGGATCTTTAACCTGGTGAGAGAGGCCAGGGATCGATCCCACATCCTCATGGATACTAACAGTAGGTCTGTCACTGCTGAGCCACAGTGGGAACTTGATTAACACATAATTTTATGGGTTTTTTCCTTATTTAATTAGAATTTATAATGAAGAGGAAATATGTTCTTATGGATAGTTCAACATGTTTAACAGAAATTTATGTTTAAACATATAATTTTTGGTTTTGTTTTTTATATATAAAAAGAAGAAAACCAAAAGTTACAGAATATCACCATCCAGGTGACCTATTTACATAAAAGTAGGAACACAGGCATAAATTTTGAAAATTCAAACATGTGAAAAATGTACAACATGAAAAAAAATCGAATAATCTGTTTCTCAATCTCTCCAGATAAAATAATCATTTTAAATTATTTCTTATTGTCCCTGCTGTTAAAAAGTAATTGTATGCTTATATCCACATATTATTTCTAAATTTTATTGTGCTTATTATATTCGTGAAAAAGAATAATAGTATAATCAATATTGCATAAGGTACCGTGGCTGTGTTTACACAGTAGCACTTGCAAATGAACCTCCATGGTGTTATCCTATTGGATGTGGATGCGCTCAACACAGCAAATAGAACAGAGATTGTACCAGAAAACAACCCTCTCCCAGTGAAGGCAGCATGGAATGAAATGAATGTGGTAACACCCAGTGTTCCCAAACCCACATGTGGCCAAAAGATTGGGAGACAGCAACAGAATTCCTTTTAGGGTGGTGACAAGTCATGGTGGATTTAGGTTTCACCATAAGACATCAATTTTAACTTCATTATCTCTGTAAAGATCTGCTTTGTGTCACCCTCCGCCTCTGGAGAGGAAGGTGATTAACTAGGAATCCCTGGCTGCAGGCATCGCATCGGAGCCTACGCTTCTGGGAGGCCCCTGTAGCTGTTTCCCCAACCAGAGCCAATGCTGTGTTTTTTATGACTGTAAGATGTACCTCAGCAACAACCATCTGGGAACTTTTAATAAACAAAGTTTATTTCTCAGAGGTCATGAAGGGTACATAGCCTGTTAGAGCCACACAAGAAAGGAACAGAGAAAGAGAACTTGAGAAGCTGCCTTTATTAGGGTCAAAGCTGGGGTGCCTTCATTTTTCACAAGTTTACTCTCTCAGTGAATTTAAAACATGAATGGAATTAAATTAAGGAAGGACAATGCAGAGTCACTCACAAGGTCACTTATAGGTCATCCAGGGCTTTGTAAAAGGGGAACTTTCTCCATGGAGAGTCTCATTCTGGATCTGGCTGTATAGCTGTCAATGTGTTTGTTCAAGGTAGATGTGTTTGACATAGGTGGCTGGATAATCAAAAGCTTAATGTCAGACACTTACATTACAGTACAGAAAGCTAACTGTCATGCACTTACACCACAATATCCTATCTCTAAATAAACTCACACTCTGAGGTACTGGGGGTTAGGACACCAATTCTTGGGGGAAACAATTCAACCCATAACAACATTAAATTTCAAGTTATGGGTGAGTGTCTCCAAGCAAAACAACTTTCACTTGCTTGAAATATATATATTTCTTTTGCTTTTTTAGGGCCATACCTGCGGCATATGGAAGTTCTCAGGCTAAGGGTCAAATCGGAGCTACAGCTGCTGGTCTATGCAACAGCCACGGCAACCTGGGATCTGAGCCAAGTCTGTGACCTATACCGCAGCTCACGGCAATGCTGGATCCCATACCCACTGAGTGAGGCCTGGGATTGAACCTACATCCTCATGGATACTAGTTGAATTCGTTTCTGCTACAGGAATTCCTTGAATTTATATATATAAGAAATTTTACACTTAAAAATATAATTCAAGGAGTTTCCGTCATGGCTCAGTGGTTAACGAATCTGACTGGGAACCATGAGGCTGCGGGTTCTGAGCAGCCCTAGAAAAGACAAAAAAAAAAAAAGGAAAAGGAAAAGAACACTTGGAATAAATATGCTTTAAGGACACTAAAATTAATAATTTCACAGTTGTCATGTCAGTCAGCTCACAATTCTTTTAGTTCGGCTTCTTTTATCTCCACTGAATATGGACAACCTGATTACATAACTCATGTCTACCTCACCTGGAAACTTTGGGAGCTGATTTCTTCAAGCAGTTTCCATTAGGGCCCTCTAAATATGAATTAAGTTCAAATCATATTCACTTCCAAGCTATCACACCTAAGAATTGTATAGACTTTTAAAACATCATCAATACCAAAGATCAAAAAAAAAAAAAAAAAAAAACCAAAAAAACCTGTGTTTAATAGCTCTGCCTTGTAGTTCTTTCCTACAAACCTAACACCTAGTTCTATGAGTGATCCAGACCACAGAGCTACTCTATGAGGCATTTCCAGTGATGCAGGTTTACAGAAAAAGCCACATTAAGATGGACCTCAACATCAGACAGTATTTTCCATTCTGTGTTGGCACCTTTAAGATCCAGTTCCATAATGAAATGTGCTCCCTGGTTCACTTGTGCATAGTAGCCAAGTCCTATAAGTCCCTTATGTATTTTTTTTCCTTTTTGAGCAAAATTGTACTTTCATGTTTGGACTTACATGTGACTTGTCCCTGGCTAGCTGCTTTGGAAGCAGTAAGAGATGAAGGAGGAAGTTCATAGGGAGGATAAGTATTTTTACATGATTTTCTTCCCTCTCTCTCAAGAAAGGGGAAGCTACTTGTGACAACCAAGGTCATGCAAGAATATTTGTGAGTTCATGTTTCTCACCCTTTTCCACACAAGTTGTGTCTATTTTAAATTTCAGAGTCCCACTCTTACTCTATCAGAGCACTGACTTCAACAGAAAATCCTGTGAGGATGTACATTCAGCCTTTTTGCAGTTCTCTTATTTTTAATACAGACTCATAGGCAGGAATTTGATTATACATTTCTGTCTGCAAGAGATGTGGTAACAGTGACACGGGAGTTCTAAATCCAAAGCCTGTCCAGAAGACATATTATATAGAGTGGATTTGGGAGGTACTCCGATTGGATCCAGGATACAACCCTTTTCATATTTTCCTTGTCTTGAAATAGAAGTCTTCAACCAAAACTCTGTAAACTGGAATCTTTTACTATGCAAATCTTGCAAAAACAAAAATCAAACCGTAGTAGCTATGATCAGTGATAAACTGCTTGAGATAGATTAGCCATGAAAAATATAGAATTTGATTTTAAAAAGGTGACATAGGAGTTCCCACTGTGGCTCAGAAGATTAAGAACCCAACATAATGTCTGTGAGGATGTGAGTTTGATCCCTGGCCTCACTCAGTGGGTTAAGGATCAGCCATTGCCATGAGCTGTGGTGTAGTTGCAGATGCAGCTGGGATCCCCCGTTGCTGTGGCTGTGGCTGTAGCCGACAGCTGCAGCTCCTCTTCAACTTCTAACCTGGGAAATTCCATATGCTGCAGGTGCGGCCCTAAAAAGAAAAAAAAATAATAATAATAAAAAGGTGATGTATATATGTCACTGGAGTTCACTGTGGAATTCATAGGTTTCCATCCTACTGAGAAATAAATTACTTTTTTCTCAAACTAAAGAAATGTAAATTTCTTGGTACAATAAATTTAATGTAAATTTAGTAATCTTAATATAATTTAGTAACATGTAAAGAGAAATGGAAGTTCCAAACAAGGAAAAAAATATTAAATTTTCTATATTGATAAAAATAGTAATAAGACAACAAACTGAAATCAGGAAGATTCTTTTTTTTCCTTTTTTTTTTGTCTTTTTGCCTTTTCTAGGGCTGCTCCCACAGCACATGGAGGTTCCCAGGCCAGCAGTCTAATCAGAGCTGTTGCCGCCAGCCTACGCCAGAGCCACAGCAACACCGGATCCAAGCCGAGTCTGTGACCTACACCACAGCTCATGGCAATGCTGGATCCTTAACCCACTGAGCGAGGCCAGGGATTGAACCCGAAACAACCTCATGGTTCCTAGTTGGATTTGTTAACCACTGAGCCACGACGGGAACTCCTGTCTTTTTGTCTTTTTAGGGCTGCAGCCTCAACATATGGAGGTTACCAGGCTAGGGTCTAATCAGAGGTGTAGCCGCTGGCCTATGCCACAGCCATTGCAACGCCATTGCGGTGACCTACACCACAGCTCATGGCAATGCTGGATCCTTAACCCACTGAGTGAGGCCAGGGATTGAACGCGCAACCTCATGGTTCCTAGTTGGATTTGTTTCTGCTGTGCCATGATGGGAACTCCTGAAATCAGAAAGATTCTTAGTGATCCTGTAATTAGAGACTGCAGTGATGGTAGATGGTGACAAAAGATGATATCTACCTCCAGTGCATAAATATAATTTTCATCTAAATGCCTCAGTCTTTCTCAGATTTCTTTTCTGAATTACATCAAAACTCACTAAAACAATTCATATCTCTGAAATAACTATTTTCCAATCCTAAAAACCCTCCTCTGGGTTATAACATTCTTTCTTTAATTGATTATTATTTTCAAATTCCCTACCATCAACTACATGTACTCTGTACTTCTAGCTTACATGAATATACCTTAATTTGGGCCGTCTGTGCTCTAATCATATAACCCACTATTATAAACAAATTATTGAAATTAGTATGATTCAAGAAAAAATGTAATATTTCTTCCATAATATAAGAGATCAATTTAATAGCAAAAAGGATTTTTTTTCCTTCTTCTAGGGCTGCATCTGCGGCATATGGAGGTTCGAAGGCTAGGGGTCTAATCGGATCTGAAGCTGCCAGCCTACACAAGAGAGAGCCACAGCAATGCCAGATCCAAGCTGCGTCTTCAACCTACACCACAGCTCACGGCAACGCCAGATCCTTAAGCCACTGAGCAAGGCCAAGGATTGAACCCGCAACCTCATGGTTCCTAGTCGGATTCGTTAACCATTGAGCCACGACGGGAATGCCTGAAACTGTTGCTTTTTGCTGAGTCAGGAAGAACAACCAAGTTGAAGCTCCACAATGAGACGTAAGACCACAGTTTCTAGTAAATAAACTCTCTGGAAGGAAACCCTGTCAGGCTGTGGTTCTAAGCAAATAGAAGTATTACTATAAACAGAAGTCAACGCAAAGGGCAGTGGAAACAGGAGATCAAACCCATCAGTGGTATTAGGCAGACAAGAAAGGCAGAGACACTTAGATAGCAGTGACCATCTAAGATAAGGTGTCTCACATGACTGTAAGATCTGTCTCTTCTTCTACATAAATTTGACCCAACACTATCTAGCACATGTGTTTGTATTGTCAATATTCCTATAGAAACTAATCTTCATGCCCCAAGTTAGGATTATAGTAACTCCATAATAAGATATTATTCAGTGTGGGCTTCTTTTAAGTCCATCCAAACTATGAGGAAAACTGAAACTTCCATTCATCTTTTGTTGTCTGAAACTAACCTCTTGGTCCATAGCATCCTCATTGCATTTTTCACTTCTGCATTCCTTAGTGTATAAATTAAAGGGTTGATCAAAGGTGTTCCAAGTGTATAAAACACAGCTATCATCTTATCCATGGAGAAGGTGGTTGCAGGGCGTGTGTATATAAATATGCAAGGACCAAAGAACAAGATGACCACAGTGATGTGGGAGATGCAGGTGGAGAGGGCTTTTTTCCTCCCCTCTGCACTGTGGTTTCTCAGAGAATACAAGATGATGACATAGGAGACCATCAGCATGACAAAACTCACTGTACAGATGGCTCCACTGTTGGACACCAAGAGTAGGTTGGTCACATAGGTGTCTGCACAGGCAAGTTTCAGCAAGGGCTGCAAGTCACATATATAATGATCAATCACATTGGGACCACAGAATGGTAAACTCAAGGCTAGAAAAATCTGAGCTAAAGAATGCACACAGGATCCCACCCAGGCCACAGCCACCAACACACCACAGACTTGATGGCTCATGATGGTCGTGTAGTGCAGGGGCTTACAGATGGCCACATAGCGGTCAACAGCCATGAGGATAAGGATGAAGATCTCCAGGCAGCCAAAGAAATGGAATGAAAAGACTTGCACCATGCATTCGTTAAAAGAGATAGTGGCGTTCTTCAAAAGGGCATCTGCAATCATTCTAGGAGCTATGCAGGTGGAGAAGCAGGTATCAGATAAGGATAAGTGGAAAAGGAAGAAGTACATTGGACTCCCAAGAGCCTGGCTGGTCTTGATGGCAGTAATAATCAGAAAGTTACCCAACAATGTCCCCAAATAAAAAATCAAGAAAGTAAAAAATACAATTTTCTTCCTAATAGGATCCTGGGTCAACCCAAGTAGAATGAACTCAGTCACATTATTTTTCAGATGCATGATTTCATGAATAAGAAGAGGTGAGTGTGAAGTGGTTTATCTGCAAAAAAAAAAAAAGAAAAAGAACAGAATTCATTCATAATGTGATATGTGATTTTTAGGAATATCTTTAGAAAAATAAATATTCCTCCTCATAGATATTTTAGCTATGGTTTCTTAACAAGTCACCTCAACACTTCATTCCCCAATTTGTAATGACGACCTCATAGGGTCATTATGAGTCTCAAATAAGCTTGTGAGTAATAGACTTTTCTATAGCCTTCTTCAAATGCAACCCTTTGTGATTAATGTTAATAATTCAGTGAATATAAAGTTAAGAGATACAGCTCCATTTTGTTAACTTCATTATTTTCCCATATTCAATAAATTTTTTCCAAATTCAATAAAATTCCAAATTCAATACACCACACATGTTTGGGTGGTGTATCAGCTGGCATTTTGGAAGTGCACAATACAAAGGTAAAAATCACAGCCCACTCTGACCCCATACAAATGCCTTCTGTGTATGCATATTAACCATGCATTTGTACACATATTTATAGAAATGTATATTTTATTATTAGGCATATTGAATTATATGCCCAAATTCACTGTGTACTCTCTTTTAAATATTCATACTGATTGAAAAGAGGAAGAGTGTGCATGTGTAATCTCTAAGTAAAATGCCCTTACTTTGAAGCACCTTTATGACATTTAGTATTTGACATACACTAATACAGAGAAGTGAACATTCTTTGGTAACTGGTAATATGTTCAATATCCCCATTACTATTTTTCACTTTTCCAATTTCGGAAAATCACCCTTCAAAGGATGCAAATTTCCTAAGGTTGCCTATAAATTACAGGGGGATATTATCATTCAATAGTTTATATTTTCACAATTCAAATGTTTCGCTTAAGCATTTCAGATATGAGGTCCTTTGGGAAGATGTCACCAGGCAGTTCACGTAGGACCAGATCATGGTTCTAATCCCCAGTAGAGTTTGTTTTATCCGAGTATCTGAAATCTCCACATTACTGTAAAATATTCAGTTATTCAGAAGAAGGATGGATATAATTTTTCATGAGAAGGGGAGAGGAGAGTTAGTAACCAACTTTATTCAATTTGCTTTCTAACCTGGAAAAATCAAAGATAATTCAACTTTGAAATTTTGTTTCCCTCAAAGGAAGATTTTTTTTTTCCAGATATGGAAAAAAATATTATCATTAGTTTACCTTGAAGAACAAGATCTTTCTTCTAAGTCTTTCTTGTCAAGATGATGTCAAAAAGAACACCATTTGCAAGAAAAACAGAAACTGAATGTGACAAATTTAAATATAATCTGGAAGACTTACCCCATTGTATTCCTTCTCAGTCCCACCCATACATTCAATGCATTCTCTCGAAAGTTGTGAGCAGCCAAAGCAAAGACTGAGACAGACCAAATAGGAAGCAAAATTACTCTTAATTATACTTTTGCTCTCCTTTGGTAAATGTTCTTCTCAACAAAGTTGAAACGTGTAATATTCTTCCAAAACAAAAATTACTCATGGGAAAATATCTAATAAAGTGAATTACTTTATTACGTCCAATAAAAAAAAATCTCTTTAGACCATGTTATGGTTGGTAAACATTTTAAGCTTTCAGAGAACTGAGTCTTAGTATCTTAATCAGTACAATAAATTTGCACTTCCCTCAACTTATTCGAATGAGTGACCCATATGAAGTATTTGTACTTGAAAACATGGCCTATGTTTGTGACCATTCCTTTGAGTGTGTGGCTTTTAATTCATATGTTATCAATCCCTTTAGACTGCCCATTTCAAGAACAACCTTATTTATACATTAGGACAAACATTTTTTGAGATAAATTTAGAACCATAAATACATGTGGTTTCATTAATTTATTAATGATTGTGAATCTCCTCAAACATTCAATCGACAGCATAATCACTAGTCACCTTCCTTCCTCGAATGTAATTTTATTTCCAGCTACTTTAACTGTCTCACAATTCCAGGACCCAACTACTACAAAATCTCTTCTGACTGCCTTCAGTGAGTGCTTTGTGATAAAGGAAGTTTTTCCTATTCTCCGAGGGCTTCTTTTGATAGCTTTTCTTATAATAGTATATAGGTGATTCTTAAATGCAATTGTGTGTGCTTTCTTTAGCTAATTTCTTAGAAGGAAAATCTTTGAAAACTACATATTCTCAGGATTTTATTCTCCACATTTCCAAACCCAAAGCCCTATACAATGTAGGTATTTGGTAAGTGTTTTTATTTATTAGTTTATTTTTTTTTCACCCCACGGCATTTGGAAGTCCCTGGGTCAGGAATTAGATCCAAACCACAGTTGCAACCTATGCCACAGCTACTGAAACACCAGATTCTTAACCCACTGCACTGGGCCAGGGATTGAATCTGTGTCCCAGCAGGGCAGACACATAGCCGATTCCACTGTGCCATAGCAGGAGCTCCTTTTTTTTCTTTTTTGTATAAGTGTTTTTAAATTGAGCTTTTAAATTACTTCTTATAATAATTATCTCATTGTTTTGGTACTGTTCTGATTATAAAACACATTCACACTGTTAATACTATGGCCATATATATATATATTATGGATGGTGAACAGTCAAACATGCTCCCAATCTATAAATGCAGATAAAAATGGGATAAATTTTAAATAATTTAGTAAATCAGCTCCATAACCTGGAGTAGAAATTGTACTCAGAGCAGTGCCACATGGCTATATAAGATTTTGGAGCTCTGGCACCCATAAGAGAGATCATCTTGAGTATTTGACAAGATTTACATGAATTCTTGGCCCTTCAAGGACACAAGGAAAGCCTTGACATGTTTCCTCTCCTCCTAACATTGATGTGTGTTTTTGTACATGTCTCTGTGTATGACCATGGACCCATTTTTTCCAGATGTGTCTTGATAGCTTTCATGAGATTCTCAAACGAATCTGACACACAAAAAAAGCGGGTTGCAGTGCTTGGGACACAAACAACACAGTTAAAATAGAACATCTTTTAATAATTACTCTACTCACCTCAACTTTTCAACAAGGTTAGCCAACTTTAAAACGCCTAAGTGTGTCAAAAGAATGATGAAGTGATAATATGTTGAGGCAGCAGGTTAACCAAGAAGAACTGAAAGAAAACCACATAGAAAAGGTAGAGAGGTGGCATTCCCGTTGTGGTTCAGTGGATTAAGAACCCAACTAGTGTCCGTAAGCATGCAGGTTCAATCCCTGGCCCCATTCATGGTGTTAAGACATCTGGTGTTGCCAGGAGCTGCAGTGTAGGTTGCAAATGTGGCTCAGATCTGGTGTGGCTGTGGCTGTGGCTGTGGCTGTAGGGTAGGCTGACAACTGCAGCTCTGATTTGACCCCTAGCCTGAGAACTTCCATATGCTATGGGTGCTGTCATGAAAGAAAAAGAAAAAAAAAAGAGAGAAAGAAAGAAAGAGAAAGAAAGAAAAGATGGAGCAAAGATAAGGGAGGAATACATACTGGTAAGTGGATCCTTCAACCCTGCAAATCTGTCTTATAGCAGAAGCCACCATGAGAAGCATTGCTTTTCTTAGGACTCTTTTCTTAAACTACCCAGCCGTCCCTGATCGGTTACCCTATACCTCTCTCTTGGGGAAAATCCCTACGCTGATTTTATGTCTATGGAAAAAAATCTCCTTTCTCTTATGTGAAGGTTAATGGATGACTCCAAGATTATTTATCCTTCAAAAGCTCAAATTAAGGAATGATAACCCCCCTTATATATATGACACATTATCATTCACCTTCATGATACAGTTTTTAGCCTCTATGTTGTCACACTTCCTCTGAACTTTCCATCGAGTCGTTATTCAGCTTTTCAAACTAAATCTCAGATGTGTGCCATCTGCAAATTATATTCTTAAAATATCATTTTAGAAATAAGCAAAGAGTAATCATTTTAGTCTTCTATTTAAGTGTCTCTTGGATGTGGAAAGCTAACATTCTCCAGAAATTGTCACAGTCATTACCTCTATTTGTTGTTGTTGTTGTTGCCGTTGTTTCTTTCTTAAAGGAAGTAGGAGCAACATAGTCATAAGACATAAGGAAATATATTTGAAAATTGTTAGATTATTCTGTAATGATGCCTCTCTCAGTATCATGATGAAAGTAGTCTGTCACTTACCTGTTAGAACACTTGAAATTTGTGTCAAATCTTTCCATCCCTTTTTGAAAGCAGCCTTCCCATGGAATACTAAAAAAAAAAAAAAAAAAATCTTTCTTAACTCTAAAGGGAATATTTTAAGATATAATGATGTAAGATATTAGCATCCTACAGAGTAGTATTCCCTAAAGTTTCTCCTCCTTTGCTAATCAGAAACATCCCCGATGTGGTCATAAGTTGAACTTTGCATTTTTCCATTTAGCCTGTGGAAACTTAAGTTACCCCTCCTTGTACTCAAGGGACCAAATACAGAAGAGAGTCTGGAGGTATTAGGTGCCTCGGGCTGACCAAAGATACCGGTGAAAAAGAGGAAAAGGCACATGTATGGCAGAGAGGGTAACAGAGAACAGGAAGAGGAAAAAATCTTTGTCCTTGGTGAAAGCACCCTGTTCCCACCCAATGCCTTTGTTGCCCCTTTTTGCTAGACAAGCTTCTCCCACTTTTGTAAACTATTTGTAATCACAACTAGGAAAGCCCCCACAGTGCCTGAAGCCAGAGGTTCTGTTCTGTGTGCTTGTCACCATCCCTCACCAAGGAGCCACAGATGTGCAGCAAGTGGTCTGAGGATTAAAATGTATATGAGCCCTGCTAGATAACTCACATTTTATTCTAATTCAATTCCATTTGTTTTGCTAACTGATGTTAGTACCAGGACACTTACTAAGGAATACGTATTTTATTGAAGGAATTTTACTTCACTATTGAGAAAAGTCACAATTTTTTCCCAATAGAGTTTCTGAAGGTATAGACCCAGAAACCCTGCCTAATCTTAAAGTCTGATTCGAAATGGATCCAAGAAAGAAAACAGAGTGAACAAAGAGAAGAAACCAAGAAACCAATTCTTTTTTTTGGCTGCATGCATGGCATGTGGAAGTTCCTGGTCCAGGGATCAAACCCATGCCACAGTTGTAACCAGAGCTACAGCAGTGAAAACACTGGATCCTTAACCAGCTGAGCTACAAAAGAATTCCCAAGAAACCCATTCTCATCATAAGTTTTCAATTGCAGAATTCACCAATTTCCAAACATTTTCAGAATCTTTTATTTTATTATTTTATATTCTTTATACATTTATGTAAATAATAAAGAGTCCTTGCTACCATCTCAAGAACTCAAATATTACTAATAATTAAATATATTTTAAACTTTTCTCTGCCTCCTGCCTCAAAAGTAACCAATACCTTGATTTTATCCTAAAAATAAAATGCTGTTTATCTATATGTATTTTTTCCTGGCTTTGAATTTTAGGCAACACAGCATCTTATATGCAGTCTACTAGAAATTGCTTTTATTTTTTCACCTAACAGTATGTTACTAAGTTTTATGTTGAGTTTGAGTAAAGTCGTAGACTCATTTTCACTGTTCTATCACATCCTATTGTGTGATTATTTCAAAATATGTTTATTTGTTATCCGGCCAATAGATATTTGACTACTATGAACAGTAACTATGAATAGTTTTAAATAGGTTGCAGACTGTGGCATATTCAGCTTTACAAAATAATGCCATATATTTCAACAAGGGGTCCAGGAGATGCAATCTAGCTAGGTGCCAGAAAAGAAGAGGGCTGGAATATTAGTGAACAGATCTTATAAACTTCACATGATTAGCAAATAATTAAGTAGGAGAACGTTCTATTTTGTTGTTGTTTTAATGAAGACCATGGATCAATTTTATTCTACAAACCAACCTAGGTTCATATTTTTAACATCAATTTTAAAATATCAATTCTTAGGTACTTTTTCCTTGTCATATTTGTAATATAAGTCGCTTTTTTTCTTTGCTTTTTTTGTTTTTGTTTTCATTTTTATATAATGATTTTTATTTTTTCCCATTATACCTGGTTTACAGTGTTCTGTCAACTTCCTTCCTTCCTTCCTTCCTCCCTCCCTCCCTCCCTCCCTCTCTCTCTCTCTCTCTTTCTTTCTTTCTTTCGCCGTTCCTGCGGCATATGGAGGTTCCCAGGCTAGGGGTCTAATCGGAGCTGTAGCCACCAGCCTACGCCAGAGCAACAGCAACGTAGGATGCGAGCCGCGTCTGCAACTTACACCATAGCTCACGGCAACGCCGGATCCTTTAACTCACTGAGCAAGGGCAGGGACCGAACCCGCAACCTCATGGTTCCTAGTCGGATTCGTTAACCACTACGCCACGACGGGAATTCCCTGTCAATTTTCTACTGTACAGCATGGTGACCCAGTTATACATAGAAGTATATATTCTTTTTTTCCCACATTATCGTGCTCCGTCATAATCATGGACTTGAAGAATAGATTTTCTTTACTTTTTTTAGGGTCACACCTGTGTCACACAGAAGTTCCCAGACTAGGGGTCAAATCGGAGCTACAGCTGCCGGCCTACACCGCAGAGATATATATATCAACGCCAGATTTGAGCTGCGTCTACTGTCTGCACCACAGCTCATGGCGATTCCGGATCCTTAACCCCACTGAGCGAGGCCAAGGATGGAACCCACATCGTCGTGGATACTAGTTAGATTTGTTTCCACTGCACCACAAGGAGAACTCCTATACTCTAACTTTTTGAAGATTAAAGTAGACCAGTGTCCTGTGAATGGCAGATAGTGACTTCAAAGCAGAAAGTCTCCCCCTTATTTATTAAATATGTGCTCTATAAAGTCAGATTTGGGGATTAGTTTTTAAAATATTATTAAGCTATATGATCTATCAAGTTAGATTTGGGGTTTATGATTATGCTTCTATTCATGAGGGGCATATTTATAAAAACATTTCCACCTATTCCTACTTATCTACAGTAGATAAAGATGACTTGGAGAGTTTAGGGGAGGCATTACACTGAAGGATTTTAGTGTATTGCATGATCTCATAAAGTTCTTGTCCCCTGGAATATGGCCTGGGCACAAGGCTTAACCAAATATAATAAGACCCTCTGTTGGGAAAATGATAGAAAGATGTATCATATTTACTCTCTCACTGATTTGTTAAAGATGAATTTCTAGGACCTTGAATGCTAAGTAAACCTAGTGCCTCCTACTGGCAAGCCCTGTCTATGCGTACTTTAACCATGACAAATTCCTTACATTGAGTGAAGAAGTTCAAAAGATGGCCATATTAAAGATAGATTTCCTTTTATCCTATTTCATCATTTAAAAGTGGTGGGAGGGAGATGAATAGGTAAAGTATAGAGATTTTTAAGGCAGTTAAAACAGTCTATATGATACTAGAATGATGGATGCAGGTCATTGTACGTTCGTCCAAAGTCTTGGAATGTGCATCAAGAGAGAATCCTAAGGTAAACTATGGCCTCCAAGTATTATTTTGTATCAATGTAAGCTCATCAATTGGAACAACTGTATCACTCTGGTAGGGGAGGTTGGTCATGGGGGAGGCTATGTGTGTGTAAGGGCAGAGAGTATAAGGGAAAGCTCTGTACCTTTCTCTCAATTTTACTGTCAACCTAAAACTGCTCTAAAAAATTAAGTCTGAAAAACTTACAGTTTCCAAATGAGATGGGGTGGGGGAGGGGATGCACTGAGGGTTTGGGATGGAAATGTTATAAAATTGTGATTGTCGTTATACAACTATAAATGTAATAAAATTCATTGAGTAACAAATTTAAAAAGTAAAGTAAGGAGCTCCCATTGTGGCTGAGTGGTTAACAAATCCAACTAGGAGCCATGAGGCTTCAGGTTTGATCCCTGCCCTTGCTCAGTGGGTTAGGGATCTGGCATTGCTGTGAGCTGTGGTGTAGGTTGCATACGCTGCTTGGATCCTGTGTTGCTGTGGCTCTGGCATAGGCCGGTGGCTATAGCTCTGATTCAACCCCTAGCCTGGGAACCTCCATATGCTTCGGGAGCGGCCCAAGAAATGGCAAAAATAAATAAATAAAAGTAAAAAAGACAAAAAAAAAGTAAAAAAAAGGAAACAAAGTTTCTTGTAAACAAAATTGTCTTTAATAAAAATTAATCCAATTTATTTACCTAATTGTAGACTTATAACTTCTACAGGTGAATGCCAAATGTTTCTCTGGAGTGTAATTTTTGAGGGTCATTAGCTACATTGAGGCAATGGCCAGGATACATTCTTTAGATCAGCCTTACTTACAGATGCCTTGGCACTCCAGTCCCTGTCTTTGGCTCAGGAAGCAGGCAAGTGCATTCCCTGAGGAATATGGTGCTTTGTGGTCACTATAGCCTTCCAACATGGTCTCTTGGTCTCCAAGGCTGATGCAATGCTTTCATTATTAAGAATGCTTGCTGCCAAAACCACTTCCACACTAACAGGCACTTTGGTTTATCAACTCCCCAGTGATAACGTCTTTTAGCAACCAATGGTTTCTTGGCCAGAAAGTCTGGAGCTGAATCCTACAATGGAGCTACTGACAATGGCTCCTACTAGTAGGTCTCAATTCCCCAACATAATCAAAGATTCTCTGAAGACACTACATCAGCCACCTTGAAAGATGTCTTTGTCTCCAGTGCCCTGTCCAGTCAAGAACTGCAACGAAGGCCCGCATCCTTTCCCTCCCATCCATGATTTCATGCCAACTCCCTCTTTTAGACAGAACATCTTCCTAAGATCACTCTTCTCCCCCTTCCTGTCACTCAGTGCATGGGCACAGTGCCATGTTCACATTCAAGACTGGGTGTCCCTTTGAGGGTTCCATTGTTTATATTCACGACAACTAAGGGTATCTTTTTAATGTGCAGCCAGTTGTTTCTCAAATGTATCTTACAGAAAACTTTTGAATCGGTAATCTCTGAAGTTCAGTTTCAGCCTTGGTGTTCAGCCAAAATCATTGATCAGTTTAGACTTTGGCACCGGAGAGGCTGAAGAGCTAAGTGTCTATACAAGTATTGTTCCTGACATCTCTGCCCTTCAGGGGAATGACTGCATAGGATGGTGCCATGTCCAATCCCCATCATGGTACTGTTACAAGTTTGTCACAGAATTCAGATTTATTGTTACTATATGAACATTTTCTCTCACATATTGGTGAACATTTTAGATGTGACTTGGAGGGGATACCTCTTGTTTTGTTTCATGCTTTTGTTTCTCACTTTTTTTTGGATATGAAACATTAAACAAATTGACATTCATATAATATCAATGCTTATAAAATTAACCTCTTTGACAAAATGTGAACACAGATATGACAGCCACAGCTGCAACTCAGAGTAAATCACATCAGGAACAAGTACAATAAGATCACAAAGCAGAAATGTAATTGCATATTTTTTTCTTCCTTTCTTTTTTTCTAACCTAACATCTCATTGATAAAGAATGGGATCCTATTTTTTTTTCTTGCTGCAAATTAATTAATAAAATTATCTGATAGGGCTTTCGCAGTTTGGTAATATTTAACTGGGTGTGTGTGCATGCAATCCCCTAAAGAATATGAAATTTATATTTATAAATTTTTACTATTGGTTTGGTTTGGGGATTTTTGTAAAATGATGATCATTGGAAAGGGTCTCAGAGAATTCCTTTAATGAGATGTTGAAAAAAGTTACTAGAATAGGGCAAGAAGAGGGAGGAGCAGAAAGCAAAGTTAAGATGCAGGCTGGGTAAGTTAAAAATGCCCAGTCTTTAAATGGAAGGAAAATAAGCTCTTTCTGGAACCCATTGAGGAAGGTGGATGCTCTATGTACCATTTCTGGTGCCCACAAATACTTCCAAAATCATCTCTCAGCATTGCTTTCAGCAGGGCATGCTACAACAGAAATGGATCTAGGATCCCCAGCTCCTGGAACAGAACTGAAAAACTAACAACTGGCATGATTTCTATTCTTGCTGTGTGGGTCAGAGACTGGTGCGGGCACACTTGTGTATGTATGTAGGGAGGTCACTGTAACATGAGCAGTGTAAGGTAATGCTAACTCATCGGTAGTGTGTGGTAGAGCTAACTTATCATGAGCGACCATCTGGAATCAGCTCCTTGGGCAAAAATTTGTGCGGATCTAGGCAGCCAGGAACATAAAACAGAGGTCCCATCCCCATTAAATCCATAATGAAATATGCTCTCAGATTAGAGTGGACTTTGGTTAGATTTGGTGTCTGTTAGTATTCTCTACTTTGGTGTTGGCTCTAGTAAGCTCTAACCTTAGAGCTTACGGGTTCTTGGAATAGAAGCAAATGCTATTTAATACATACTTTGGCACTTCTGTTCCCATTCAAGTTGTCAAAGCCTGGTTGGATGTAACTCGATCAATCACCTCAGCTATTTTTAAAAAATTTTTTTCTTCATATTCTTTGTATTATTTATTGTCTTAATTTTTTAAAATATGATTTACCATGTATGCCATGGTACATGTTTAGAATTTTCCTGCTGATGATATTTTGAAATGGGGCAGGAGACATTCTGGTTTTTTTGATTGTTTCTTTGTTTAATAACTTTCATATGAACATACTCTAACCACCAATATTCTTCCTGGCTTAAAATTATTTAAATTTCTGAAAGCATTTACTGGTTCAAAAGGGACTTAACATCCTTTCCAATATTAGTATATAGCCAACATACTCTCTTTTTGGGATGGTGCTGTGCCCATGGCATATGAAATTTCCCAGGCCAGGGATAGAACGAGGGCCACAGCAGTGACCCAAGCTGCAGTGACACACCAGATTCTTAACCCTCTGCACCACAAGAGAACTTCCAACAAACTCTCTTGAGAGTCGCATTAACTGTCAATTGATTTTCCTATTTGCTTAATCACTTAAGATCTCTGAATTGTCTTCGAACTATTTAATACTCAGAGCATTCATGCCTATCACTTATCTTGGAGAATTCTACTCTTGCAAAGATGAGTACATACAAATACCTCAACTCACTTATAGAATATCAACACATAGAAGATGCACAGAGACTCAAATTCCCAGAACTTCCCCCACTGCAATCTTTCTCTGCCTCCTGAATCCAATAAATTTATTAGAATCCAAGCCCAGAGCAGCAGCTGCCACAAGCCCCTTCTCCAACCACCAACATGACCCATAATCCTAGAGTTTTGATAAATTGGGGACATGAAGAGTTTCTGTGCACAGTTAAATCCTCACACCCTTGGAACATAGAAAGCTGGGCTCTTCTGAGAACATGAGACTACACTTCCTGGATTATTCATGTCTTTCCCCCGATACCCACATGACTAGGAGAGGTCCCCAAAATGTAAAGTACAGGCCCTTCTCCTCCCTTTAATTTTAAGGAAACTACCCTTTCACATCCGTATTTCTTCCTCACTTGTTCTCAGTCTTAAATTTTCCACCTTCTGAATCTTGATATGCAATTCTCTCACTCCCAACTGTCGCTGAATCATTATTAGAAAAGCCTTCTCTGTTGCAAAGTTGTCAGTTTTTCCATAGTTTCCTCTGTTACAATGACAGGTACTTCTCATTTAAATTTTGTCTGTTTTATTACTGTGATAGAAAGAATACATTTCCAGATAGCTACACATTGTCCCAGTAACTTTTTTTTTTTTTTTTTTTTTTTTTTTTGCTTTTTAGGGCCTCACTCGTGGCATATGGAGATTCTCAGGCTAGGGGTCAAATCAGAGTTACAGCTGCTGGCTTATGCCACAGCCACAGCAACGCAGGATCTGAGCTGCCTCTGCAAACTACACCACAGCTCACAACAATGCCAGATCCTTAACCCACTGAGCAAGGCCAGGGATTGAACCTGCAACCTCATGGTTCCTAGTCAGATTCATTTCCCCTGCACCACAATGGGAATTCCTGTCCTACTAACTTTTTTGAATGATTTATATGTTTCCATTAATTTGAGATATTGCTTTAACCTTATTCCAAAATCTCATATTCATTATGTTCTATGTCAGGGGTTTATGTTCAGTTTAAATGAGATATTTATCTGTTGTTAATACCACATTTTTACAATTATTATAGCTGTCTGCTATATTTTGATATCTTGGTAGGCCTTTCCCTTATTTTTTTTTCCCTCTAAAGTTACCAGCCCATGTTTTGCACATTTATTTTTCAAAATGAGCAAACTTGTCTGGTTAAAAAGTGCATTATTAAAGATTTTACTGGGGAACTCTTTAATGTGTAGGTAACCTTGTGCATAGTTGAGGTTTTTAAGATGTAGAAAATCTTAATTTTAGGACTAGTGATTTTTTTTTTTTTTTTTTTGCTCTTTTCTAAGGCCACACCCACAGCATATGGTGGTTCCCAGGCTAGGGGTCTAATCGGAGCTGTGGCCACTGGCCTACACCAGAGCCACAGCAGCTCAGGATCCAAGCCGCATCTGTGACCTACACCACAACTCACGGCAACGCTGGATCCTTAACTCACTGAGCCCAAGGCTAGGGATCGAAACCGCAACCTCATGGTTCCTAGTCAGATTCATTAACCACTGAGCCACGATGGGAACTCCCAAGGACTAGTGATATTAAAGGAGGTATTTCTAGAAACTTACACAGACATTTAATAACTTGGGTGGAGCAACATCCTTAAAGGATTCAGACAAAAATTGTCTAGTTAGAATTCAACACTTCTCAAAATTATCTTTCAAAACAATGGTGAAGTAAAGACTTTCAAGTATTCAAAAGTCAAGGAATCCATCAATTCCAGATTTCAGTTCAAGAAGGGTTAAGGAGGTCTTTCAGTCAGAAGATAAAGGATACCCAGGGGAAATCTGGATCTCCTGAAAGGAATGAGGGCCCCCAGAAGAGGTAACTATATGTGTACATACAAATAATACGGGAGTTCCCATTGCAGCTTAGTGGGTTAAGGACCCAATGTTGTCTCTGTGAGGATGCAGGTTCGATCCCTGGCCTTACTCAGTGGGTTAAGGATCTGGCGTTGCCACAAGCTGCAGAGTAGGCTGCAGATGTGGCTTGGATCCAGCATTGCTGTAGCTGTGATGTAGGCCAGCAGCTATAGCTGTGATTCGACCCTGGGCCTGGGAACTTCATATGCTGTAGGTAGAGCCATAAAAAGAAAAAAACAAAAACAAAAACACAATGACCTCAATGTCAGAAAATGTCATTATTAATTAATTTTTTAAAATGAAACATAATTTCATCTCAATATATTAGCATCTCAATGCTTCCTTATCCGTGTACCAGATATTAAAAATCCAAATTTAAATGTCCACTTGATATAGCCATAACCTTCCTCCTAAATATGTTAAATGTGCCGATCCGTATAAAACCACCCCAAACGGGGCTAAAAGCTGAGGGTATTGCAAGTTTTAAAGCCTCCTGGACTATGAGAAAAGTTTCAGGGGGTTCCTGTTGTGGGTCAGTGAGTTAAAAATATGACTGGAATCCACAAGGATGCGGGTTCACTCCCCGGCCTCATTCAGTGGGTTAAGCATCCTATGTTGCCGTGAGCTGTGGGGTAGGTCACAGATGTGGCCTGGATCTGGTGTTGCTGTAACTGTGGTGTAGGCTGGCAGCTGCAACTCCAATCTGACCCCAGCCAATATATATCTAAAGCAATGTTTCAAAAATGCTCTCATCTTTAAGGGAGAGCTGTAAACGGTCACAATTCTGATTTGTCGGTTTATCTATCACTTGGGTAACTGTCTTGCCCTCTGAGATTGGAAATGTCACCCAAAAAGCAGAAGCTAAATGAACCTGTCCTACGGTCCTGGGAACATGCTCGAGGTAGAAAAGGAAACCATGGGAGAAAAGTGACTAAAAATCTATCCCAAGAAAGTGAATTTGAACCACATCTACAATTATAGGTATTGCAAAGTGGAAGAATCTTGCTATTATACGAAGAGTTAGCAAGAAATATTTGGGATAAAATCAGGAATACAGGGTACTCTAGAGACTGCTCCTGGGGCAGTAGTAGCAGCTTCCTGCCAGATTTAAGATGTTTCAAAATCCATTTGGAAAAGATGCCAAATATACCATTTACAGAATTTTGTTTCCTTCTTTTGTCTTTTTAGGGCTGCACCTGCGGCATATGGAGGTTCCCAGGCTGGGGGTCTAATCGCAGCTGTAGCTGCCAGCCTACACCACAGCCACAGCAATGCAGGATCCCAGCCATGTCAGTGACCCACACCAGAGGTCATGGTAACACAGGATCCTTAACCCACTCAAGGAGGCCAGGGAGCGAACCCGTGTCCTCAGGGACACTAGTCAGGTTCATTAACCACTCAGCCACAATGGAAACTCCCAGAATTATTTATTTTAATAAATCTTATTAGAGTATAATTGACTTATGCGGAATTCTTAACTTAAGCACAACACCGTTGCTCAGACCTTTCAGAGAAAAATAGAAACAAAGACTCAACCTGGAGCAAAAAGGAAAAGCTAGTTACTAAAGATAGCAGGCAACATATTTTTTTCAAGTTGGGAATTTGTCACATCTGTGGACAAATAAGCTCAGCTAATTATATGATAAATGTTCAGATAAAGATCAATTCCCAGGAGGATTTCCTAAACAGGTAGGGGAACAAGCCACCCAACCCTATCCCTGCACAGATGAGGGCAACCTGATTAGTGGTCATTTCTGTAGTTTCTACAACCCGTTGGTTAACGTGGCACTTAGGCTATCTTCCCACTAGGTGGCACTCGAGTCAAATAGTAGGCTAAGTCCAACTCCTTCAAGTTTCACCCCAAAATTTTGTAAATGTGCTTATTTTCAGAAGATGTTAACGGACTGTGTATATTTTTAACTAAGTTGTGCTTCATCCTGGGAATAGTACTTTGGGATCACACTAACCAATATTATCTTAAATTCATGACCTGGATCTCAGGTGAGTCTTTGATGCTGCTCGACCATCGCACTGGAATTCCAGGATCCACTTATTCTCTCACAGTTCTAAAGTGAGTAAAGGACCATTAGGACTGTCAGTGATAAAGAACTAGAGGAGTATCTCCACCTTTCCCTCTGTCTTTAAAATTCCAGTACTTCCTCTTCCTTTCTCAGTCTCAACCCATGATTTACTTTCTACTTAAAGAAACCATGAAACAATTAGAAATCATTTGTACAAATTGACATCAGTCTGTTCACCCCCAGGATCTATAACCACATAATCTGCTTCCCCGGCCCCTCTCCACCTGCTATAGAATCCTGCTCCCTGTAATCTATCTGTTCTACTACCCAAAGCCACTATCTCCACTGTGTACCAGATCCCATTTCCTCCTGTCTACCTAAGAGCAGTGGTCTGATAATTCACTCCTCTCTCCCCTTAGCAAACTCTGTGTAGGACCTTTCCCATCACCATCAAACATCTTGTTTCCTTCATCTTAAAATATCTTCTTTTTTATCCCCACTCCCTTCCCAGCTACTTTTTCATTAATTTCACCCCTACCATGTAAAATATGTTGGAGAAGTTTTCATACTGCCTATATCTAATTCCTTTCCTCTCAGTTCTTCTTAAACCAATTCCAGCCAGTTTTCCCCAGCTTTCCACCTTAAAAAAAATTCTTGGCCGTATTGCATATGACCTGCACATTGTTAAATCCATAGCTCCTTCCTCTATACACTTATTTCACTTGGTTTTCCATTTACCTTTCTTTCCTGATTGTCCTCCTGCTTCACAGGTCACTCCACATTTTATTTTGTTGACTCTGTCTTTTCTCTCTGACTACTTAAGATTGCTGTACCCCAGGGCTCAGTCTTAGGTGTCCTTCTTTTCTTCTGTCTCTACATACTGCTTCCATAATGCATGCCATCCTATAGCTTTGAATTATTATTGCTGAATGTTTGCAAATTATATCAGCATCCAAGACTATGCTCCCTAACTCCAGACTCAACCTAACTGCCCACTGAAATATCCACTTTGTTGTCTAAAAACACCTAAAATTTTAAATGTTAAAAAATGAATCCAAGAACCACGAGGTTGTGGGTTCGATCCCTGGCCTTGCTCAGTGGGTTGAGGATCTGGCGTTGCTGTGAGCTGGGGTGTAGGTCGCAGACGTGGCTCGAATCCCATGTTACTGTGGCTCTGGCGTAGGCCAGTGGCAACAGCTCCGATTAGACGTCTAGCCTGGGAACCTCCATAGGCCGCATAGAAAAAGACAAAAAAAAAAAAGAGGAACTGATTCCACTGCCTTTCACCCTCACCCCATCCCCACCACCATGTTCTTCTTCCAGAGAAGGCTTTCCTCAGTTAAAGGCAAGTCCATCCTATCAATAGCTCAGGCCAAAAGTCTTTAAGTAACTCTTCCCTTTTCCCTTCATACCCGCATCTAATCTGACACAAAATTCTGCTGGTTCTACCTTCAAACTATGTACAGAATTCAACATTTCTTACTATCATTACCAAGTTGACCAGAGGAAGTCATATTTGGTTCTCACCAAGATCATTCCATAACTTGCCCCCCTGATTCTATCATTACTGCCCTTACCCCCTCCCCAGGTCACCCCGTAATTGAGCAGCCAGAGTAGTCTTGTCACAGATAAGCCAAGTCTGCTCTTCTCTGATCAGAGCTTTCTAATGGTGCTCAGTTTCACTCTTACCAAAACACTACACTTAAAATGCATAAGCAATGAGGTCCTACTGTACAGCCCAGGGAACTATATCCAATCTCTTGGGACAGAACATGATGGAAAGTAGTATGAGGAAAAGAATGTGCATATATACATATAGCTGGGTCACTTTGCTGTATAGCAGCAATTGGCACAGCATTTTAAACGAACTATACTTTAATTAAAAAACAGCAACAACAAAAAGCAAATCCTTACCTCAACCTATCAGGCACTATATTCATAATGGAACATCATCTCCTGCTGCTCTCTGGCTTCCCACCTCCCTTACCCCCAGGTTACTGGTCCTTGAATCCACCAGACCCTGGTCTTCAAGTGAATATCTTCATGGCTGACTCAGCATCTTCCAATATTTATTCAAACGTGATGTCCTCCATGAAGACTGATCACTTAAATTTTAACACTGACTACTTCACATTTCAAACGGAAGTTCCCGTTGTGGCTCAGTGGAAATGAATCTGACTAGTATCCACGAGGATGCAGATTCGACCCCTGGCCTTGCTCAGCGGGTTAAGGATCCTGTGTTGCTGTGAGCTGTGCTGTAGTTTGCAGATGTGGGCTCAGATCCTGCATTGCTGTGGCTGTGGGGTAGGCCAGTGGCTGCAGCTCCAATTCGACCCCTAGCCTGTGAACCTCCATATGCCCCAGGTGTGGCCCTAAAAAGATAGATAAGTAAATAAAATAAAATAAAATAAAATAAAATAAAATTTCAAGCTGACCTTGCCCTGATAATCTTCATTCCCATAGTTAGTGTAAACCTAATGAAACACACTATTTATAGGTTAGATAATTAATCCAAGTCTTTCTCCTTCTCAGGAATCTAAGCTCATGGGGGAAGGAATCTTTCTTTGTTCTGTTTGCTGTTTCATCTCAAGTGCCTAAAATATTCGGGCCCATAGGGGTTAATCGATACATACTTGTGGAAATAATGAAAATATTTCTAAGATGTGCAGAACTAAAGAATGAAAAATACTTGGTAGATTCAGATCTTTGGTCATATATCATGAATATAAATTAAACTGAAACAAATCTAGATGAGACATGAATCCACCACGTATCTACAGAACATCTTTTCAAAACAGCTCATTGTATATTAATTGCTGTAAACGCTATAAATATTTTAAATTATTGGTTACTCAGTAAATTTGAAAAATTGACCCTTAGACAAAATGAACATTTCATTAATACAAATTTTTAGCAAAATTGCATAGAATTCTGTGCTAGGCACAAAGGATGGAAACCATTCCAGTTACCAAAGAATCTTCATTCTGTCTTCTTTTTTCCCCTTACCACTTTAATAAAGCCTTTAAATAGCTCCCTATGTGGAAAAAAAAATTTTTTTCCTAATGAATAGCTGGAGTCCATACTTTGCACTTGCACTTAGCACTTTGTGTTGGCTCTCTTGACCTCCAGCCCACTATCTTTACTTGGGAAGGTTTGGAATGCTAAAAGCCATGTTTAGATCTTGGTCTCCGGATATAAATTAGATCCCTCCCTGTACATGCTCTCCTGAGGGACTTGGAAGATGATAGCTTTGGCCGTCTTCTTTTAGCTCTTGGCAACATATGAGCAAACCAAGCCCAGAGGAAGATGAGAGATTTGCTTTATGCTCAATGTTCCACAGATGGTAAGTAGCTGTTAAACTCCTCCAACTCCTATTTTTAATCCTCACTTCACTGCTCTGTGTACTAAAATACAGCTTTTGGGAAGGGCAAGATCATTTTTGTCAATCCAACTCTAATTACACCTCCAGTCATTAAAATAATTTGGCTAATTAGTTCAAAAGTTACAATAAAGTTGTTGTGGCACGTCCTCCTCTATAACTTTGGGAAATAATGTTCCACCAGGAAAATGGCAAATTACTGGCAAATCATCTGCTAGTCCTGTCCTACCTGAGCCTGGCCTATGACCACAGCAGGTCAAGGGTCAGCACTGCAGAAGTATTGAAAAAAAAATACAATTTAATCCAGGGCATAAGCAAATATTTAAATATCAAATTTATGAAAGGGAGTTTAAGTGAAAGACAACAGATTAATGGGGGAGGTGCTAAAATAGTTATGGATGAGAAATAAACAATAAAAATTGCAAGAGCTGGAGTTCCCACAGTGGCTTCGCAGGTTAAGAACCCAACTAGTACCATGAGGATGCAGTTCAATTCCTGGCCTTGCTCAGTGGATTAAGGATCTCTCATTGCCATGAACTGCAGCAGAGGTCACAGATTTGGCTAGGATCCCATGTTGCTGTGGCTGTGGTGTAGGCTGGCAGCTGCAGCTATGATTCAACCCCTAGCCCAGGAACTTCCATATGTCATAGGGACCACCCTAAAAAGCACAATAATAATAATAACAGCAATAATAATAATAACAATAATACATTTTTAAAAAAGGGCAACAACAATCCAGGAAGTATCAGAACCCCAGGAGGTAATGGATGTCATTTTGGCTACCTCAGAGCAGAGGATCTTCCTAAGTTAGGAATTATTTCCAAGAACCAAGTCTTGCTTTTCATTTACATTGTGAAACTGCTCGAGGATACCAACGGCCACCAAAAATGACTTCAGTTTTAAAAATAAGTTTTCCAGTGGGGAGGGAAAAAAAGCACTGCATCTTGAGAAGCATATGACTCTGTTGGGTGATAGCACGTGTAGCCATTCTGTAATTGAGGTACAGATCACAGTGCAGGAAACAATGATGAAATGGTTATACTGTGATCTAGATTTCTGCATGTCAATCTGGCCCCAGGGAATGGACTATATTCAATCTTTGGTGATAGAACCTTACGGAAAGTAGGGTCACTAAGCTGTCCAGCAGAAATTGATACAACAGTATAAATCAACTATAATTTGAAAAAAAGAAGTTTTTGATGTAGAGAATGATGGCAAAAGTAGAAGAATCATTGAATAGAGTTATGGAGGAGGTTGTATGCCGTAATGACACAATCTCCTCATCTAAGGACCAGAAGTTAGAGGAAAACAGCCACCAAATAAGATGAGGGTCAGTTTTTAGAGAGAGGGAAGCAACAGTGCTGTGGTGAGACAAGGCTGTAACAGCCGTAAGGACAGATGATAAATCTCAACATGGCAGATGCATAGTGAGGGGCAGGTGAGAGGCTCAAGGTGTGCTTGGAGAGTTAGAGGCTATAGAAGGATTAACCAGGTAATTCAAGGACAAGGCAAGGTGCTTCTATAATGGGAAGCCAAAGAATGTCATGAAACAGTAGAGTATCCTAATCCTTCTAAACACTTTAAATCATAAATCAGATGAATAGTTTTAGGAAAACCCTCCAGCTGTTAATGGAGAATGATCAGTTTTATTTCTCACGTATTTCTGAAAGAAGAATCTCTCCTTTTCAGAAGCACGCAGTATTCCAAGCATGACAGTCACCTGCCGACCAAATTCCCTGGTTTCATCCACAGTTTCCTCATGGCATTTTTCACCTCTGTGTTCCTCAGGGTGTAGATCAGGGGATTCAACATGGGTGTGATGATGGAATCGGACACAGCCATTGCCTTGTCTGTGGGGTAGATGGCCACAGGCCTCACGTACAAGAACACGCACGGCACAAAGAACATGACAACCACTGTGGGGTGGGAGCCACAGGTGGAGAGGGCTTTCCGCCACCCTTCAGAGCTGCAAGACCCCAGGGAGCAGAGGATGACCACGTAGGAGGAGATGAGGATAAGGCAGATGGCCACACACATCACCCCACTGTTGAGGATGCCTAAGAGGCCCAGGAGGTGGGTGTCCGTGCAGGCCAGGTTCAACAGTGGAAACAGAGCACCTATAAAGTGGTCTATGATATTGCGACCACAGAAAGGTATCTGATACATGAAGAGAAGCTGTATTGCTGCATGAATAACCCCCCCCCCCACCCAGGCCCCTGCCAGCAACAGGCAGCACACCCAAGGCCTCATGATGACCCTGTAGCGCAGGGGCTTACAGATGGCCACGTAGCGGTCATAGGCCATCACGATGAGAAGGATGATCCCCACGCCACCAAAGAAGTGCTCCGCGAAGAGCTGGGCCATGCAGCCTTCCAGGGAGATGACAGTGCTCCCGGAGAGGGAGTCCACAATCATGTTGGGGGCAATGACAGAAGAGAAAGTGACATCCAGAAGGGACAAGGAGGTTAAGAAAACGTACATAGGTGATCTCAGACTCTGACTTGTGACCACGGTTACCATGAGGAGGAGGTTTCCCAAGACGGTGAACACACACATGACCAGAAACACGGCAGAGAGTAGTCTCCTCAGCTCTGGATTCTTTGTAATGCCCAGAAGGATGAATTCTGTCACGTGGCTTTGATTTGCCATGTGTCCTGGCAAACTGGTGGTGCTATGGGCATCAGCTGAGAGTTATAAAATCTGAAAAAGCAACATATGATTTGGAATTAGTGATTCTTTGACTTCATGTAGTTCCAGGATCTCAGGGTTTTTTTTTTTTGTTTTTTTTTCCTGTATTCATCGTCCAGGCCTTTGGCTTTTAATAACCTGCAAAAGAAAGAGCTTAAAAGAGAGCTCCTCAATTAATGCTAGTTTCTCCCTAAGACATTCCTCCTCTCCCTTTAAATGGTGCTTCCAGGTGAAGTACGTTTCCCTCTTTTTCTGTTACTATTAATAACCAATTTGCTGAGCATCTACTTTACTCCAGGTACTAGAATAATCCTCTGACTGACTAGTTTTATCACTGAGGGAATTGATTCTCATAGAGTTTAGGAAATTTTACCAAGGTTGCACAGCGAGTCCGTGGTGACGCCTAAATGTTGACCATATTTTCTGATGCCAGAATCAGTGCCCTCAAACATCAATATTTTTTCTCTAGTCATTATACTGTGATTTTTATAATTTTCTAATCACCATGCTACGTATATGACAATATAGCATTCCTATTTTATCTCCAAATACGTGTGAACTTATTTCTTCTTTCTGTGCTCTTTTTTAAATGCTATGACAATTCTTTTGTAATTGTGTATTTTATCATAAATATCCAATTATTGAAATACATCTGAAACTAGTGATTATATAATTCCTGACTAATATATTTCTCATTAATGAAGGTTCCCAGGTTAGATGAGCCAGCCAGACCCAGGCCACAATATACTTGATTCAAATCTGAATCAGCTCAAGTCATTCCTTTCATTTCCTCTGTTCCCTAAATGGAGCAAAATATTCTGGAACATAGTAGGAACAACAATTCAATAGTTAGCTTTTAGGTTCACTAACTATGTTGCAAGGTGCCAAGTATAATATATGTATTACCTCATTTAAAACTCATGATACCATGTGAAGTAGGTACCATTACTATTCTCATCTTAAAGTAGAGAAATTGAGGTCTTGGGAAATTAAATCTCTTGCATAAGATTATATACCTAGCTTGCTATGAAGCTGACATTTTGATCTCACAGCTCAAATTCTTTTCTTTTCTTTTCTCTTTTTTTCTTTTTTTGTCTTTTTGTCTTTTTAGGACCTCACCGGAGGCATATGGAGGTTCTCAGGCTAGGGGTCAAATCGAACCTGTAGCTGCTGGCCTACACCACACCCACAGCAGTATGGGATCCGAGCCTTGTCTGTGACCTACACCACAGCTCATGGCAACACCAGATCCTTAACCCACTGAGCAAGGCCAGGGATTGAACCCTTATCCTCATGGATGCTAGTTGGGTTCGTTAACCACTGAGCCACAATTCTTAACTTCTATGTTCCACCACTGGAAAAGAGAGCAGATTTATGTGGTATTTCAGAAGAATTACTCTTGCAACCTAGAAAAGGTTAAAATGAAAATATGCTTCATGCTTATTGGGATTTTTAAGCAGAGGCTGGATGCCACATCTTAGGAGTTGTGTGAGCAGCATAACTTCAAATCGATATTTGGACTATAACACTCTGCAAATGCTGAGAGGTCACTCTGGCTACTCAACAACCTCACTTCCACCCTCACGCCCACCCTTACACCAGAGGCAGAGTGTCCACAAGTGAATGTGGAAGGACCATTTGGAGTTCCCATTGTTGCTCAGTGGGTTACGAACCCGACATGGTATCCATGAGGATGCAGGTTCAATCCCTGGCCTCGCTTAGAGGGTTCAGGGTCAGGCATTGCAGATGTGGCTCAGATCCCATGTTGCTGTCTCTGTGGCATAGGCCAGCAGCTGCAGCTCCTACTCAACCCCTAGCCTGGGAACTCCCATGTGGTCCAGGTTCAGCCATAAAAAGAAAAAAAAAAGGGGAGTCCTTCCATGGCTAAGTGGTTAACGAACCCAACCAGGACCCATGAAGATGTGGGTTCGATCCCTGGCCTTGCTCAGTGGGTTAAGGATCCGGCATTACCATGAACTGTGGTATAGGTCACAGACAAAGCTCAGATCCAGCATTGCTGTGGCTGTGGTGTAGGCTGGCAGTTGCAGCTCTAATTCGACCCCTAGGCTGGGAATTTCCATATGCTGTGAGTGTGGCCCTAAAAAAGTAAAAAAAGCAAAAAAAAAAGGACTGCTTAGATTTTTCCAGTAGGAGCCCTGTGAGGTATAAGGATCACTGGTTCAGGAGTCAGGGAAAGAATAGTGGGTTTTACTCCACATCGTGTCACTAATCTTATTGGTTACGTGGGTATGCCACTGGAATCTCTAAGCCTCAGTTTTCTCATTGACAGAGAAAGGATGGTTTACTAGATAAGTAGTAATACCCAAACATTCACCTTTTCATACCCAAACATTCACCTCATACCCAAACATTCACCTCATAAGTGCATTTGTTGCTTATGCCTCTGGGAGAAATTTTCTTAGAGAGTTGATTCATTTCATGTTAAAAAAAAAATTGAAAACCACTGCTCTAAGTTCTACCTGATGTCTCATCTGTCCTTATGGCTTGGAAGTTAGAGTAACGCCTGCCTGACATTCAACTCCAGTCTGTAACATCCCTCCTTTGCTCATTCAACTTGATCTCTTGGTTCTCCTCCCTCTATTTATTTCACTGTCATCCCATCCACTTCCTGCCAGACTCACATCTTTTTCTTTCCTATCTGGCTTTCTGTTTGCAGGAAATATCACTGGATCAAGACATAGCAAACCTCCCTCCAAGTCACAGCCAGGCTGCTTACTGGCTAGCAGGTAAGTAATCTCAGCCTTATCAAGCCTCAATTTCAGCAGCAGTTCCATTAGGAATAGAGAAAGCATAGATGCTATGTGTGTATTGCTTACTATTTGAGGGGAATGTGCAGTTTTTTTTCTCACCTAATAATCACCAATAGTTAAATGATATATTACGATCGTGTGGATTTTCTGAAACATTCACTGTTGTGTAACTTCCTCACAGTTCCTTGGCAGTCATGTGGTTAATTCCAAAGCACACTATATGCTATGTGCTTTTAAATTAAATACTATGCTTTCTGACCTGTACCTACCTCCTGCCTCACAGAGCTGCGGAGAAGGTCAAAGGAGGTAATTCACAGGAAGAAACTTTGGAAAGCAATATATACCTTTTTTTTTTTTTTCCTAATCACACCTTATGTTTTAAGGTGTGTTATGTTATGATCATACCTAAGTTCTGAGCTTTCTTACTGCGTTTGTCCATTCCCTCTCTCAACCAATCCATCACCACGTATCCTGCATGCTACCCTTTCCCCAATGCCTGCCTTCACCTTCACCAGGCTGAATGTTGATTCCACTTACTTATAAAACATTTTTTTTCTGTAGATTATGGCTTCAGATTTATTTCCTGTTTCTTTTATTTCCATAGGGACATGTTTAAATATTGCTATTATTTCACATTTCTTAAAGTTCTTAATAAATTAGTAAGAATGCATTTGGTGGGGAGTTCCCGTCGTGGCGGAGTGGTTAATGAATCCGACTAGGAACCATGAGGTTGAGGGTTCGGTCCCTGCCCTTGCTCAGTGGGTTAACGATCCGGCGTTGCCGTGAGCTGTGGTGTAGGTCGCAGACGCGGCTCGGATCCCGCGTTGCTGTGGCTCTGGCGTGGGCCGGTGGCTACAGCTCCGATTCGACCCCTAGCCTGGGAACCTCCATATGCCACGGGAGCGGCCCAAGAAATAACTAAAAAGACAAAAAAAAAAAAAAAGAATGCATTGGTATCAATACAATCCAATACATTGTATCAATTGGAAGGAAGGTGCAAGGGGTTATAGGTGTCAGCTCATCCTCCAGGTTTGAGATCAGACCTGTTCTCAGAGTCTGGTTGCTATGTATCCATTAACCAAGCACAACGATGCCATTGACTGGCCTTTATCTTTACCATTTATATTCCTCGATATGCTTCCGCCAAAACCAAGACGTAAACAGTACCTTGAACTTCCAATCCAGTGTTGAATCACACCATCAGCTGCATCTCTAATATTTCCTTTCTCCATTGGTCAGTGAAGCTATTTTTTAAGAATGCTGTTCAAGTGAAGACAGGGCAATCACAATTAATGCTTTTCTTTTTCTTTCCGAGTCTACTTTCCTCACTTTTCCTTAATTATTCAAGTAGACAACAATATTTTGAAAGTTTGTTAGATGTGATGCATTTCCTTAAATAAGGGCAGGATTGGTAAATTTAAAATAATTACAAAAAGAATCATTGTGAAGTGGGTAAATGAAAGAGAAAGACATTATTTAAGTAGACATAGATTTAAAGCTAGGCTACAGCTAAGAGAAAGGAAGACTAGGTCTATTCCCAGCAGAAGGAAAAACATGGGCAAAAGCCCAGAGGTGGAGGTTAAGAGACATTGTACAATGTAAAATCGAGAGCAAAGGCATTGAGTTACACATGCTAGTTCTAGTTTTGATTTCTGGAACTCTTTTTAGCCATGTAATTATTTTAGCTGTGCAATTTATTCTTTCAGGTGTACATTTGCATTTAGAAATATGGAATTTGTATAATTATACAATAGGTGCACATATATATTGTAGTTTACATTTTAATGAAAAAATTATCATTGATATCACTCCATATCAGTATATGAAGATTTACTTTATTTCAACTTTCTGCTGTTTTAACAATACTGAAGTTTTAAAAAATCTCTTTGTTCTTGTGTATACATCTACACAATATATACACAAGCACAATACATATGCAAGCACAAGATGCATTTTTACAGTGGAATTGCCCAATCAAAGAATATAAACATCTTAAACTGAATAGGTATTGGTATGTTCTCCTTTCAAATATTTATTCCCACCAATATTGTATCAGAGAGCTTTGTTCCTTCTATAATTTATACCTTAAAAGAATGCACTGTAATTGTAAATCAACTATATTCCAATATAAAATAAAAATTAAATAAAAACAAAAAAACAAAAGAATGCCTTGTATGTTGTAAAACAATTCAGAAAATATTTCAACGAACATTTAGTTTCCTAGATACAAGACAGTGAGAATTATTTTTTGTCTATTCAATATATCTGTTTCAAAATAATGACAGTAATAATAACAACTAGCATTTGTTAATTATAGAGTTTGTCACTTTCTTAAGGTCACAGAGTTAGTGAGTGGCATAACTTGGATTTGAATTTCCAGGAAGCCTGACATGGTGGCTTCTCTTTCCCAATTCTGTTTTGTATATAAATATGTAATTCTCCGGTGAATATCTGAGTACCTAAATGCTTCTAGTGCATTTGAATTGTCAGTTGGATGTATAGTTGGTGCTCTTGTAGCTTATAGAACTCTGTGAGCATTCAACTCAATAATTAGATGTATCCCTGAAGGACTTTCAAACAATTCCTTTATACAAATATCTTCCCCGTTCCTTTCTCTTTTCATAAAACTAAGGACCAGTTAGTGGAGTGCAACAAACTCCAGTAAAATTTTGCAGAATGAAAGTGACAGTGGTGTTGTAATTATAATAGTAATAGTAATAGTAAAGGTCTATGGTAACTTCTAGTGTTTTCCCAGGATGTTCCTAAGTTACCTCCCTGGTTAACATCCCCAAACCAGCAGCATTACCACCAGCAGCACCAGCACTGGCACCATCACCATCATTGTCACTGTTGCTATAATCATTCCTGTATGTAGATCTACTTACAACGAAATTTAGTCCTTATGTTTTGACACAGATAAATATGAAAGTTCTTCTCATTCTTAAAGCCATCAGTCCAATATATTATTAACTAAATATAAGACATTTTAAGAAAAATAGTACTTTAGGTTTTTTTTTTTAAAGCATAGATTAGAGGCCAATAGCAGGAAAGAAAGAGAGAAAAGTCTTGGGATATAGGAAAAAGGAGAAAGAGAAAGAAAAAAAATGGAAAAGAGTGGGAAACACATGCAAACTCACAGGAAGGAAGAGGGGGATAAAGAGGGGTTAGAGGAGAGAGGGAGAGAATGAGAAAGGAAAAGAGAAAGAAATAGTGAGAGAGAGAGAAAAGTGAAATTGGAATGGAGGGTAACAGAATTTCCCGGTAAGAATTTCTCAATACATTATCTACTCATTTTCTTGCTACCTATGAGCACATTAAAAAATATATATAGTTTATTTTATTTAGCAATTTTCCTTTCTAAGATAGAGCCATTCATTTAATTTTTAAAAATTTGCTCAAAAAATTATGAAAGCAGATCAAGCAAAATAATCTAACTCAAAACTCAAATTCATAATTCAGATTTCCTAATCCAGAGAATATATGCTGCTTACAGATAAAGCAATGAGATGGTGAGTGTGAATTATTTAAGTACTTTAAGAGTAATAGATGCCTATGTACTTTTTCATTGTAATTAATTCAATTAATTATTTCCATGTTTTGAAAGTGAATTCTATACTATACTTCTATGAAACCACCACAAGTATATATATGAAATAATTGGCCAAACAACAGAGTTCTTAGAGCTTAGTCTTAGAGTTAGTCAAAAATAGAAAGCTGTATGAAGACAGATTCAAGGGTCATTTGAAGTCTAAGGTCTTCCCCAACTCATGATTCATTTAATGAAGTAACTGTAGAGGGTCCAAGAACCAGGAGAGATTATTCCAACTTGGTTTTTCTAACAGTGGAGGCAAGCCATCTGGGATATAAATAAAGTAAAACTCATCTTCTTGGTCAAATTTGCAGAACTGTTTTTATTGCTTTCCAGAAGAAATTTAAAACAGAAGCTTTAAATATTTACAATCTTAATGAAAACATCATCTTTCTGGCTTGCCAAAGGATTTAAATTCTCTCCAGTTAAGGACAGTTGCTAAAAGGTATCCAAGTACAGTGTTTACCAAATCATCCAGGTTCTTTTTTGAATTCTAGTTGAGGTTGATCTAGTCTTAGATCGAAGTAGAAATAATTTTTGCTCAGCTTCTGAGAAGTTACATTACAGCTGCAACCTTCCCCTTTAGGTGATGGACTCAGGCTATAAGTGGTCTGAGCAGCTATCACAAGGCGCAGACTTGCATCATTCTGGTTCACCCCTCGAGTCTGATTTTCCACTGACATAGGTATTAATCCCTAATGCAGTGAATTTCCATCCACCTACTTCAATAATAGGGTGTTCCCGGGGCAAGACCATCCCTGGGGCCAGATTGACATGCAGAAATCTAGATCACAGTATAACCACTTCATCATTGTTTCCTGCACTGTGATCTGTACCTCAATTACAGAATGGCTACACGTGATATCACCCAACAGAGTCATATGCTTCTCAAGATGCAGTGCTTTTCTTCCCCTCCCCACTGGAAAACTTATTTTTACAACTGAAGTTGTTTTTGGTGGCCATTGGTATCCTTGAGCAGTTTCACAATGTAAATGAAAAGCAAGACTTGGTTCCTGGAAATAATTCCTAACTTAGGAAGATCCTCTGCTCTGAGGTAGCCAAAATGACATCCGTTACCTCCTGGGGTTCTGATCCTTCCTGGATTGTTGTTGCTCTTTTTTAAAAATGTATTATTGTTATTATTATTATTTTGCTTTTTAGGGTGATGCCTATGACATATGGAAGTTCCTGGGCTAGGGGTTGAATCATAGCTGCAGCTGCCAGCCTACACCACAGCCACAGCAACATGGGATCCTAGCCAAATCTGTGACCTCTGCTGCAGTTCATGGCAATGAGAGATCCTTAATCCACTGAGCAAGGCCAGGAATTGAACTGGACATAGTCCCCTGTGCTGTGCAGTAGGACCTCATTTCTTACCCACTCTGAACATGATAGTTTGCATCTACAAACATCTTCATTTTAGCAACAAGGACCAAAAGTAAAATTGCTTTTTGTAAGTAGCATTTGAGTTTTGTTACCTTCCATCTCTCTCTAGAGGGGACATTTGTGAAGGAAGGTGTTTTATTTTTGCTCGGCCCATGTTTGATTTTCAATAAATACCTGGTGAATGATTATAGGCTACAACAGTCTTTCTTTCTCAGATCACCAGATTCAAATGGATGGAGGAAAGAGGAGACAATCAATAAAGTTAAAATTAAACAGTATAGAAGCTCCTTTATGGCGCAGCAGGTGAAAGATCTGGTGTCACTGCAGTGGCTGAGATTGCTCCTGCGGTACAGGTTTGATCTCTGGACTATGAATTTCCACATGCCTCGTGGCTAAATATAAATAAATAAATAAATAAATAAATAAATAAATAAATAAATAAATTGGAGTTCCTGCTATGGCTCAGTGGTAATGAACCTGACTAGTATCCATGATGATGCAAGTTTGATACCTGGCCTCGCTCAGTGGGTTAAGGATCTGGCATTGCTGTGAGCTGTGGTGTAGGTCACAGATGTGGCCCAGATCCTGAGTTGCAGTGGCTGTGGTGTAGGCCGGCAGCTGCAGCTCCCCTAACTTGGGAACCTAAAGTATGTCACAAGTGCAGCCCTAAAAAAAAAAAAAAACACAAACAAATAATCAAAACAAAACAAAAAGGCAGAATATGATTAGTAGAACAGAGTTAATGGAAGTGGAGGGCTGTGATTATTCCATGGAAGGTACTTCATGCTGGGTAGTTGGGGAAAGATTCTATTAGCAGGTAATGTTTCAGCAGATTTTTAATTTTATTGAGATGACGTTAGAAAAAGTTGTGAAATATATACTTTTTTGGTTTCTTTTCTTTTCTTTTTTTTTCTTTTTAGGGCCGCACCTTTTTAGGTCATATGGAGGTTCCAAGACTAGGGGTCTAATTGGAGCTGTAGCCCTGGCCTATGCCAGAGCCAGAACAACGTGTGATCCAAGCCACGTCTGCAACCTACACCACAGCTCAGGGCAACGCCGAATCCTTAACCCACTGAGCAAGGCCAGGGATCGAACCTGCAACCTCATGGTTCCTAATCAGGTTTGTTAACCACTGTGCCACAATGGGAACTCCTAAAATATATTAACCAGTATGTTTAACACCAAGGAGCACCAATAATTTGCAAAACTGTTAATAAGGAAACAGTCATGTGAAGATCAGTGGGATGAAGATTCTAGAGAGAGAAAATTCTAATGCAAGGAATACTATGGTATTTTCAAGGAAACATAAAAAACAAAAATGAATAGGAATAGCAATCCAAGTAGAGAGTGGCAAGAAGCAAAATCAGAAGTGTACACAGGGCTCTGATCATGCAAGGCTAATGCTTCTATCTTCCCTGAAACCCCGAAGAACGTAAATGTTGTTATTTGCTCTTAAAAATGAACCAAAGTCTATGGAGTTCCCATCGTGGCGCTGTGGTTAATGAATCCAACTGGGAACCATGAGTTTGTGGGTTCGATCCCCGGCCTTGCTCAGTGGGTTAAGGATCCGGTGTTGCCATGAACTGTGGTGTAGGTCGCAGACATGGCTTGGATCCTGTGTTGCTGTGGCTCTGGCGTAGGCTGATGGCTACAGCTCTGATTCGACCCCTAGCCTGGGAACCTCCATATGCTGCGGGAGCAGCTGAAGAAATGGCAAAAAGACAAAAAATAAAAATAAAACACACACACACACACACACACACACAAAACCCCACAAAAACCCAGAGTATTAAGAATAACTCTGTGAGACTCTAACTGAATGTTAATAGTAGCAAAATGTCTCCCAGTGGAGAGTGAATTTTCCCTGGCTTGGTGTAGAACTGCATCAATAAGAATTGATTCTGCCTAAAGGGGACATCCAAAGCTGCCACACATGTGTGTGTACTTGGGCCCTCCATCTAAGGAATTTTTACATCAAAGTATCCAAGATGTATATTTTTATTACTGAAGTGTTTTGACAGATGGCAGGGAAGAGTCTTGTAAACAATTAGTGTGCTATGGCAATTTGCTATATGGAAGTAAAGTGTCTTGATTGCAGACCAAGCATTTCCAATTTATGCAAAGTCACCATATGAACAAGAGGCAGGCATGGGAGTGTCTGCTGCCATGGGTACCTCATAAAGCCATTGTGAAAATGGGTAAAGCATAGTGATCAATCTCTGGTACGGATGCTTTTGGTTTGTGTTTTGTCTGTTGTGCAATAAATATATTTCCTTTCTTTTTTATTTGCAATATTAGACTCACACGCACTCTCTGCCACTCTCAGACCATGAAGTTTATTTATTATTACTATTTTTTTGTCTTTTCTAGGGCCGCACCCATGGCATATGGAGGTTCCCAGGCTAGGGGTCTAATCGGAGCTGTAGCCATCGGCCTACGCCAGAGCCACAGCAACTCAGAATCCGAGCCACATCTGTGACCTACACCACAGATCATGGCAATGCTGGATCCTTAACCCACTGAGCGAGACCAGGGATCGAACCTGCAACCTCATGGTTCCTCACTGGATTCGTTAACCATTGAACCATGACGGGAACTCCATCAGACCATGAAGTTTAATTGGTATCTCCACCCAGGCTCCAAGGGCAAATGTGATATATACTTGGAAAATCAGAGCAGGATACTGGCCCTAGATACTTAAGGCACATATCAAAGGAACAATTCAAAGAGCCCAGATTCTTACATCTTTCCATACAAAGAATAGTGCTGAAGTTGTTGAGATGCCTGGATTTCTTTATTTTTTTTTTCTTTTTGTCCATTATAGCTGGTTTACAAGGTTCTGTCAATTTTCTACTGCACGGCAAAGTGACCCAGTTATACATACCTGTATACATTCTTTTTTCTCACATTATCATGCTATATCACAAGTGACCAGACATAGTTACAGTGGTATATTTTATTAAGAGTAACATTTTGATGTTCATACTACCTGGTTTTTTGTTTGTTTGTTTGTTTTGCAAAACTCCTAAATGCCCTGGCTCTTTCCTTACTTCTTCAGAGCAGTCTTCTAGGCTTAAGTCCTCCTCAGTTCTGTTCACCAAATAAAACATAATTCTCAACTTTCAGATTGTGCTCTTTTTTTTCTTCATTTGTGCTTGGAGTAATCCTTCCCTCTTTCTTCATTATTCCTTCTTAAAGTCATTCTCCACCCAATTCACTTTGTCATTTTCCCTGTTTATAAATAATTGTACAAATTTTTGTCCATTTAATGTATGTTTTATGTGAGTGCAAAAAATACTTCTCTACTTGGAGTAATGTACAATCCCTTTCTAAAAGAAGACGAATTCTCTTGAATTCCAGTGTTAGTACAAAGTAGTTATGAATTAACATTTCTTAAGTAAAAAAAGTTAAAGCTGAAATTTTGACTAGAGACAATAGATATGCAATTAGCAACCTCGCTCAAATCACTCTGTGCCTGTCTCCAAACCAAAGGAAATAATAAAAGTAAGCATCCTACAACTAGACAAAGGATATAAATCTAGTCAGAGTATAAAGTGGGAGAGTGGTTTGTGAGAACAACCTTGGGGAAAATCACTGTAGAGATGTGCCCGGTCTTTATCCCAGACTTTGTGTGTGTGTGTGTTTGTGAGTGTATGTGTGTGTTTGTGCAGTTGAGTGCTATTCTGAGAGCCTAGCATGAGGTCCTCCATATTGGTGGGTACAAGGGACTGAGATCAGAAAGGTCTAGGCAGGAAGGAGACTGGCTTACTGGTGGAATCAGGCTAGTGTGGGTCATTGATATCAGCCTACATTAACAGTCTTTCTGCATTAATAGTGTTCCTTAGGGCAGAGATGCATGGATGTTTCCCCACAGACTGCCATTGTGGAGCCATACATGGCCATTTTTTTTTTTTTTTTTTAGGGCCGCATTCGCTGCATATGGAGGCTCCCAGGCTAGGGGTCCAATTGGAGGTACAGCTGCTGGCCTACACCACAGCCACAGCAACACAGGATCCAACCTACACCACAGATCACGGCAATGCCAGATCTTCAACCCACTGAGCAAGGCCAGGGATCAAACCTGCAACCTCATGGTTCCTAGTCGGATTTGTTTCTGCTTTGCCACGATAGGAATGCCTTTCTTTTTCTTTTTTTTAGGGCATACATGAATTTTTGAAGGACCAAACCAATAGAGCCACATAGTAGAGTGCAGAATTTTTAAAGTAATCCCTGGCTTTCTAAGGGCTAAGCAAGGAGTCACTAATGATTATAAGGAATAGACATTTTCCTTCTAGGTCAAGAACACCAGGATGAGAGGACCTATAAAAAGTCACCAAAAGGAAAGAAAATAAAAACTTTCGATACCCCTCAAGCCCAGAGACAGTAGCCAGGTTAAGACACCAGGTCAATAAGACTTTTGTGTCCTTTGACTATTTTTCTAATTAGCCTTTGTCTAAAATCTAAGTGAAACTGGTTTTTGTATTACCTATTAATGAAAATAAAATTCTTGGGTTTTCATCTAGGCACAGACAAAAAATAAAATTTCCCCAATCTATTAAACTCAAAGAGCGAACAAGAGATAAGAATTAAAGTTTTATTTGGATTATGTCTTTGTTACTTAAGAACCAATAACACTTAAATATAATCCTTATAGGACCAGATTCAAATACTTTAAAAATAGAACCATTAGATATAAAATTAGAAAAATCAGGAGGTTTATTTGGAGGGAGTGTGAAACAAAATTGCCACTTGAAAATATGATATTGATAAATATGATCTGATAAATGTCCCTTATGGTCTTGAAAAGTTTTTTTTTTTTTTTTCCTGCCACCACTTTCTATATCAGAACAATTAGGGATCTTTGGTGCAACACGATAACATTTTGTCTTCACTTGATAGAAAGGCTTCACATACTTATGAAGTTCATTGTGTTCTTTTCTCAATTGCCTGCATCATTAAAGGAATATTCGTGGTGCCAATTTAGTAGGAATTATAAACTTGGGTACTGAAAAAAAATACCATTTAATTTTGAGATTATAAGGTGATGGTAGTGGTGCTGAGTGGGTATTATACATACAGACTCGGCTATTTTCAAAAGTGAGAATACACAGTTTTTAAAAATAGCATATACAACTGAAGGGCCGAACTTGAGAAGCACTAGAACTGACTTTTTGATTTCAAGTTCTCCCAAGAAATCTGGATTTTTGAGTTTTTGGGTGTTATTGGGAAGTGAAAAAAAAAAAAAAAAACTTATATCCCAATACTCAAATAAACATAATACCCAAGGGAGCTTAATAATACAGGAATATATTGAAATTTCATTTTTTTTCCTGCAAATGTTCATATACCCAAAAGTGATTCTCAAAATATATGGAAGATAAACTTCCTTCTCTCCCACTTGGATAAAATGACCACTACTTTTCACATTTTCTCCCTTCAACACGAATTGTTTTCTGTCCTCCTTCCTTCCCTTTACTTCCTCTTCTGCATATTCCTGTTGCCAAACTCTCTTACTTCCCCTTCTCTCTCCTTTAGGAAGAGCAATGTGAAAGACTCTGAAGGGCAATCGACTGGCTAATATTTCCTACAAAGTCAAATATAAGACTCCCCCCACCCAGCCTCACTCTGCCTAGAACTTTGAGAGGTTTTCCAAGGATAGTCTAGGTTTTTTTTTTTTTGTCTTTTGTCTTTTTTGTTGTTGTTGTTGTTGCTATTTCTTGGGCCGCTCCCACGGCATATGGAGGTTCCCAGGCTAGGGGTCCGATTGGAGCTGTAGCCACCAGCCTACGCCAGAGCCACAGCAACTCGGGATCCGAGCTGCGTCTGCAACCTACACCACAGCTCACGGCAACGCCGGATCGTTAACCCACTGAGCAAGGCCAGGGACCGAACCCGCAACCTCATGGTTCCTAGTCAGATTCGTTAACCACTGCACCACGACGGGAACTCCTAAGGATAGTCTAGGTTTTCACTGCTATTTCCAGCTTTTATTGGAGTTTGAGGGTCCATCAATGCAGATACACCACAGAGACAGGTTCAGGCATTAATTTCCAGAGCAATATTTTCTCAGTACATCTTCTCGAACCCTCAGATGGTCAGGACAGCAATTTTGATTCTGTAAGATTCCTGCCCCTTATGGATTAACGCCTATGAGCACATTCATAAGATCTGGAATAAAATCTAGAAAAAGAATCAATGCTAACACAGGCACAAATACTCCTTATGTCGGTAGTACATTTTTTTTGGAGAAATATCTCTATAGATTACTACGTGAATATGGTCATATGTTGATAGAATTCAAGTAAGAGTCATCGGAGAGTGTTCAAAATTGTTAATCATTCCTCTAGAATAAAGATATGATGTATCTATAGCTATCTTTTTATCTACACCTACATATTTCTTAATTCTTGGTTTCCCAACAAAAATATGTTATTGTTCCTGTTTATTAAACAAAGCTAATCTGTTAAGGAAATATACATTAAAATTCCTGTATATCATTTATTCACTGAAGTCACACGTTGCCACACCATACCTTTTTCATGGCACTTTTTACTTCTGCATTCCTTAATGTATAGATCAGGGGGTTGAGCAAGGGTGTCCCAATACTATAAAACACAGCCACCATTTTGTCTATTGGAAATGCGATTGGCGGGCGTGTGTATATGAATATACATGGGCCAAAAAATATGACAACCACAATTAAGTGGGAGGTGCATGTGGAAAGGGCTTTCCGCCTTCCTTCTGCAGTGTGGTTTCTCAGTGAGTGCAAGATGACAACATAGGAGATAAGCAAGATTATGAAACTCACCATGCATATGGCTCCACTATTAGAAACAACTAACAAATTTATCACATATGTGTCCATGCAGGCAAGTTTCAACAAGGGCTGCAAGTCACAGAAATAGTGGTCAATCACATTGGGGCCACAGAAGGTCAATCTCAAAGCCAGGAAAATCTGTGCTGAAGAGTGGATACAAGATCCCACCCAGGCCAGTTTCACCAACGCACCACTGACTTGCCGGCTCATGATGGTTGTGTATCGCAGGGGCTTACAAATGGCTACGTAGCGATCAAAGGCCATGAGGATGAGCACAAAGATTTCCATGCAGCCAAAAAAAT